>NW_017275767.1:4835-6649 GCF_001594065.2 Cyphomyrmex costatus
ACGCATTTTTTTATTAGTTAATAAAATCTGTACATTAGCTCAATATAATCGAATTCGTTATATGTATTATTATTCATTGAATGAATAAAGTTTTTGGTTATTATAATAAATCCATTGCAGACTATTAATGTACATATTCATTGTCACAATGAATTCTGGTAATAGTTTAATAACTCAAGTTAATCATTTTATAAAACCTAAATCATTATAGGAATAAAACTGTTCATTGGACCAATTTTAATGAAGTTTTTATTAATACCAATGAATATTTTTATTGTATTTACGTACATTTTTGGTTCAGAGTAACGATGCCCCTCTAAAAAGCATCGTACCTGGCACGACGTCTAGTCGGATGCCGTCGCTATAGTGACCACCGGTCACTGCGGCGTCGGGCATCGTTACAACATCATTAATTCAACCCAGATTAGTGCAAATCCGGTCGAGTGGAAAATGCCATGTCATTGAACCTCAAAAACACTCGTCTTAACGTTCCCGGGATGAAGGGAGAGAAAAAAGCCTGAAAATCTTAAATCGCATGTGGAATCGAGCGAAGGCTCGTTTGAAATTGTTTTCTAAAACGAGAACAACACGGACTAATCGAAGTCTCTAAGATTTTTTTTCATAGTCATTGTCATTTGAATATTGTTATTATAATTTCTGAATGGTTTGAGATGTAGGATTGAAATTTACAGGGATACAACAGGATCATAAAATCTATCATTAAACATCTACCTTGACGTTCCCAGGGGAAGAGGGGAAAAGAAGGAATATTTAAATGTATGGCTTGAAAGTTACAGTACCGCCGGCATTAGTATTAAGCCTATCTAAGGCTGGCGTCCGCAGTAATGTCATTTAAACATTGTTATTCAGAAAAAATAAATACATATCTTTTGTGCGTGTGTGCGTGCGTGCGTGAGTGTGTGTGTGTGTGTGTGTGTGTGTGTATAGCGCGGGCTCATCTTGGCTTATCTTTGATTGAATTGATTTTTCAGAAGATTTTGAAATTAGGCTGGAGTCCCATGGAGCGGAAATCTGCAGCAAAATGTAACAGCGAGACCAACTACAATCGCAGAAAAGTAGAGTAATGATTGGACTCACTGTTCCGTTTTACTGCAATTTCCGCTCCATGGGACTCCAGTCTAATTTCAAAATCTTCTCTTTCTGAAAAACCGATTCAATCAAAGATAAGCCATGATGAGCCCGCGCTATACACAAACACGCACGCACGCGCGCGCGCACGCACGCACAAAAGAGATGTATTTCTTTTTTCTGAATAACAATATTTAAACGACCATAACTGCGGAAAAAAGTCTTAGACCTCGATCAGTCCGCAGTGTTCTCGTCTTGAAAAGCCCTTTCAAACGAGTCTTCATTCACATGTCATTTAAGATTTTCAGACCTTCTTTTCCCCTCTTCCCCTGGGAATGTCAAGGTGGATATTTAATGATAGATTTTATGATCCTGTTGCATCCCTGTAAATTTCAATCCTACATCTCAAACCATTCCAAATTATAAAAAAATACAGTTTAAATCGAGCAGTAATAAGATGTTTTCAACGATTCTTGAAGATGTTACAAATTCGTAGAGATGAATTTTACGGTCTAATTATAAGTAACATAGTGTGGTACAATTATTTCGAAAAATTGATTCTCATTGATTGCAAATGTAAAAAAATATGTAAAGAAAAAAAAAATGTAAAGATGCTCCTGTTTTTACACAATTTATTACACAATTCACATAAAAACAGGAGAATCAATTCTTCGAAAAAATTGTACTACACTATGTTACTTAGACCGTAAGATTATTCACTTATA
>NW_017275767.1:7844-28064 GCF_001594065.2 Cyphomyrmex costatus
CACTGAGGAAGGCTCTGTGAAGCCGAAACGTTTGAATTCTTACTCTAATGTGTATTATACAATTTTATTTTATATATTAAATTAGATCTAAATATTGATTGTATAATTGCGTTTTATAATTACTAATTTCAACATAATCTTGCTCGTATCGGTCGGTTACTTAATGGTTAGTTATTATTATTAGTTATTATTATTATTAGTTATTTTACATTAGTTATTATTATTTTATATTATATAATAAATTTATTATTAAGTTCTTAATTTATCCTGATTTGATTCTTATCCATTTTTGGGTGCTTTTTAATTATAAAATTTTATTATTGAAAGACTTTTTTAACGAACTTACATCTACCGGCTCAATCATAGGCATAAAGTGGCGTAAAGTCAAAATAGCATAAAGTAACTAGGCAGAAATAGATATTCATGTGAAACAATATGATTGGTCGGCGCAAGTTACGCCTACGCAAGTTACGCCGCATGTA
Organism: Cyphomyrmex costatus; assembly: GCF_001594065.2. NCBI lineage: Eukaryota > Metazoa > Arthropoda > Insecta > Hymenoptera > Formicidae > Cyphomyrmex > Cyphomyrmex costatus. The sequence goes on from NW_017275767.1 coordinate 8,327, forward strand.
CTGGCACCCTTAGTACGGCCATTTCCGCGTACTCTGGTGCACAATCAGACATTCGGCGGGTATTTTCGCGGTACGGCACGGAATCTTTAATACAAAATCCGAGTGTTAGCGCGTGCTAGTCATGACCGACGGGTTGGCGATATTCCTATCGCCACCGAGTGACGTGAGTGGGCTAGCGACATATGAAGATATGTAGCACGCAGAACGAGAGACACAGGTCGTGAGACTAAAAATTAATTTAACGGTTTTTTTAACTAACAAGTAGGACAGGCAGGACACAGGAAGTTGGATGAACTTTCAACTTTCGTGTCCTGCGTCCCGCGTATTGCAGCCTGTCTATTATAATCTAAAATATTCTAATTTGATATGCTTGCTATATAGATTGGACTTAATGCGCGTTTACTCTGCGGATGTGTACAGCGAGCAAGGTAAATAGTACTTCGTGGCCGTTCGCGCACACTCTCTGTGCGTATCCAGATGATCGCGCAATCGCAACCATGGAAATAGCAAGAGGAGCTTTGCGCAAAAGTGGAAAAGAAAGGTATTAGAATGTTTTGTTTTACGCATCATAGCGGAATTAGATATTCAATAGCATATCTCGGAATAAGGTAAAAATTAATAAAAAGATTGAACGAATTTACTAGAATATCCATTGTTTAATTGGTCAGTAATGAATTTGCCTCACTTCTGTAATTTTCACTTAATTTTGAAATACACAAACTCTACTCCAAAATATTGCATTTCGGTATGACGTATCTACCAATTAAAAATCATTCCTAAATTCTAGCGCGACATTTATTTTTTAAGAGAGACATCTGTTCGCGTTGCTCGAAATTCCTACAAATATATTTTTGCATCTAAAATGAGATAAATCCATTTTTGGGCGTTTAAAAGAGAAAAAGTGAAGAATGTAAAGAATGCAAATGAATAGAGATTTAGACAAAATTAAGAAAACTAAAGGACTCTTTTTTTATACAAAATAAAAATGGCATTGTAAGAGTCAAATAAATATGTCTTTTAATGTTATATTATAAGTTAGTTTTTAAGTATTGTCAAAATAATTATAATTTAGAATATATGATTTAATTAGTCGTTTAGAATATCACTCTTATTTATTTGACTCTTACAATGCCATTTTTATGTTTATCATTTTGAATAGATTTAGATTTTTTATTCATATTAATTATATTTAGGAGCAAAGTACCGTAAATGTTTGCATTCAACAATTTTGCTTTCTCTCTCTCCCTCTCTCTCTCTCTCTTCTGAATGTATATTTATCTTATTTTAAGTGTAAACAATATAATAATTAATAGTCCGAAAAGAAAGAGATAAAAAAATGCAAAATGTGCGAGCAACGCGAATCTCTTAGTAGGGGAGGCCGAGAGGCTAAATGTGGATTTACTCGAGCGTCGTGGGAACCTATTGGATTGTGAAGATTAGATGCTAAAAAGAAAAAAAGGTTATATGATGTATGCCGTTTCAGTGGGGGGAGGGGGGGGGAGCGTGTACATGCTTTCAAAAAAAACTAAATCCCAAAATCCCCGCTTGGCCTCCCCTACTATCTTATTTAATTCCACTATGAATACGATATCATTTCATCTTTATCGTTCAACGAAAATTCTAACAGGATAAAATGATACATCGTACGCATCGTGTGTGAAATGAACCGCTCGAAATGGGGATAATCCGGTTACTCACATTCGATTCGTGCGAATTGGAAGGCGTATCAGCCATACTTGATTTGACGTAATCGAATGTGATTGGCCGTCAGCTTTCCACTATTTCGGGTTATCGCCAGGCGCCAGTTACCGCGCATTTACGGGACAGCTTGCTGTATTTTATAATTATCCCTACTAGAGGTCGCATGGAAACTGCCTAGACGCGGACTGTGAGAAGAGAGGAACAGTCGAGCGGACCTCAGTAAATGTGGAAAGGGTTGAACGGATCGAGTTCGAGTCAGTTCGAGTAGCTGTGTTTGCGTTGTTTGCTGTAATCATCGATCTATTTGACGATATCGAAGTAAAGGTACGAAGTGAACGTTAATTATCGATTGGTGTCCATACGTATGTACGAAACAAAATAATTGACAAGACTTTGGTGATCATTTGGCTTAGCGATGGACGGCGCGAACGTGAATGGCGGGAACGCCGAAGTACCGCGCGAGGATCCTAACCTCGAAGGCGGTAGCGACGGTGGTGCTGGTGTTAATAGTGCGACGGAGACGCCAGACCAACCGAACTCCAGCAACAAGGCGCATCCTACGGCTGGTGGTACCGGAGACACGCAGGAAGTCAACGGCGAAGTAAGAGCCACGTCCAAGAATCATGGCATGTTGTTGCCCCGTATTAGAGCACTGAGAAGGCTCAAGGCTAACTCTACGGACGCTGTACCGAGCAATGCACCGAAACCGCCTGGGACAAGGGGACGCAAGCGCAAGCTTATAGAGTTAGAAGACGTCAGCTCCGAAGATTCCGAAGGATTCAACGGCTTTGACTCTCAAGGACTTGAATTGCAGCCTGCTGGTAGTCACGTTCTAAAGAAGCTTATTGGTATGATTTGTCATGATGATTCATACTTTTGGTTCATAGTAAATATATAAGAAAAATCTTTTTTATCTGATTCTTGTAGATATTACATGTATATTTTTTAATCCTATATAGTGTAAGGTCATATTCTGACTCATATAGATTTAAAATCATTAACAAATTGGATAAATAATTTTAAATTAAATAAAATAATACATAGAATGAGCTACGAGCCAAGTGGAATGTTTATTACTAAATATTAAATAATTGATAAAATATTACGGCTAAATAAATTGAAGCGCAACTGTTTTCTCTCTAATCGAATTATTCTGATTGTGAACACAATTATGTTTAAAACAAATCAGTATACAATATGTTCTATAAATGTTTGATTTGATGGTTAAGTTTATCAAATTAAATATATGATAAAAATTTAAAATCGCTTTTACCAATCTTTACAATCTCGCTTGCAATTCTTGTTGATACTTAATAACTGCATGGCCATAATGTTACAATGGAATTGATCAATATATGAAGTTAAAAAATAAATATTAAATTATTTTTAAAAAATGAAGTTTGTAAGCAATGATAAAAAGCATCATCGCTTAAAATTATCATAGCTAGTTAATATTCAAGAGCCAAAAAATGTCAAAAGATTTGAGGAATGTTAAAATCGTATGATGTCAATTAATAAAATCTTTAAGCAATCATAAAAAGTATGTAAATCCTGAGGAAAGACTTATGTTAACAGAATTTGTCTTATTAAAACTTAATATAATGCAGTATAAAAATATCAGATCAACCGAAAGAAATCATTAATTAAAAATGAAATAATATAAGATGAATAGATACTGGGGATATACTGGATATTTTCCAAATATCCGGTATCATTCGATACACTTTTTACTATTGATAGATAGCCGGATAATATTTCAAAATTAAAAAAGAAAATACGATATATTAATATATCTAGTTGAAATTTTATATTGAAAGTTTGCACATCATTGACGTAAAATCTATTCAGCTCAATTTCTTATACAGTTTATGATTTTGTACAATTATGGTGGTTTACGTGGATAATCGAAATAAATTGTTATCAGAAAATTTTGAAATATTGTTCATCATGAAAAATTTAGATTATCAAACAATATTGAAAATCTGCAAACAACTCTGTTTTATAATCAGTTAACTATTATAGCTATTTTTTTTTTGCTTTCTTTTTTTTTAACGTAAAATAAATTTTGATAACAAAACTTCCTGTATAAATCAAATATAAACTCGGAGAGAAAGGGCACTAGGAGTCAGGCGCAGATAACTTTACGCAATTGCTAATATATAATAAATATTCTTTATTATAAAAGCTTACATGTTTCATTTTTTTGCCTTCTTCAGAGACAATGCAAACATAAATAAAATAAAATTAAAAAAAGGATCAAAAGATACTTTATCATAGTGAGCTTCACCATCTGATGTTAATTGCATCTAACAATACATATTACATAAAGGGAAATAAAAAGATAAACAAAGAAAATAGCGAAAAGAAAAGAATAATAGTAGTATTTATTTACACTTCAGCTTTACAAAAATAGCCAAAAAGGGGACTTGGTTTACAATATTTCTTAAACATTCATAACCCACACAATCTTACAAAAAACTTTCCATTATTCTAGCCTTAGCCTATAACTAGTTGCAATTATATTCTATTTAATCTCATCTTATCCTGTTAGCTCTGTGAAGCTGGCACCCCTAAATGCGAATTTTGATAAAATCTTTATTGCATTCGTTTGCCCACTGTTTGTCCACGTTTGTCCACCCGTTATTTTCGTTTGTCCACCGTCCAAAAAAAAGTTATAAACAAAAAAAAATTGTAGCACCCCCAAGTGATTATTTTTCATAATTATGTACGAAAATCGTTTGTCCACAACGCGTACGTGATTGTCCACCCATTATTTTCGTTTGTCCACTCTCCAAAAAAAAGTTATAAACAAATTAAAGTTACAGTATTCATCTTCGGACAAGTAAGTGCGTATATTTTATATTTATGCACAGGAATCGTTTGTCCACAACGCGCACGTGATTGTCCATCCATTATTTTCGTTTGTCCACCCTCCAAAAAAAAGTTATAAACAAATTAAAGTTACCGTATTCGTCTTCGGACAAGTAAGTCCGGGTGGACAAACGATTCCTGTGCATAAAGGTAAAATATACGCACTTACTTGTCCGAAGATGAATACTGTAACTTTAATTTGTTTATAACTTTTTTTTGGCGGGTGGACAAATGAAAATAACGGGTGGACGAACGCGCAGGCGTAGTGGACAAACGATTCCTCATAATTATAAAGTATACGCACTTATTTGTCCGAAGACGAATACTGTAACTTTAATTTTTTTATAACTTTTTTTTGGAGGGTGGACAAACGAAAATAATGGATGGATAATCACGTACGCGTTGTGGACAAATGATTCACGTACATAATTATGAAAAATAATCACTTGCGGGTGCTACAATTTTTTTTTGTTTGTAACTTTTTTTTGGAGGGTGGACAAACGAAAATAACGGATGAACAAACGTGGACAAACAGTGGACAAACGAATGCAATAAAGATTTTATCAAAATTCGCATTTAGAGGTGCCAGCTTCACAGAGCTTATCCTGTTCTACTTGTACAATTATCATAGCTTCGTAATTACTAGATTTAACCACAGCCCATTTAACACAAATCATCTCTATCCTTTACCTGTCCTTCGCCTTCCTTTAGTCCACACCTCTTTTCTTATTTGCCTTTTTTTCCTTTTCTTTTTCTTTCCACAACTTCCGTAAAATTTTTTCTTTCTTTTCACACCTAAATTCTCATCCCTAAGTATTTTAATAATCTCGTCCAAATTCTTACCTAGCTCTTGAAACCACCAAGAGGGTTCTTACCTTCACACAAAACTTCACATAATGTTCCAAATCATCTTTGCCATCACCGCAAAACACATACATCATCTCTCTATCCTCCTTTTCCCTTTTCCAAAACTTATTTACTTCTTCTAAATTTTCACATCTAAGTCTCTTTCTTTCTATTAACTCTTTTTCTATCATACTCTTCTCCCCCTTCTACTTCATTTGCTACAATTCCCCATCCATTCCTATTATAAAAGCTTTCCCTTTCTCTGCCATACATATCTTCCCAATTTTGATATCTTTTTTCCTCCCAACAAGCCAAAGCTATTAAGAAAAGAATAATATAATTTTAGTATATTATTCTTTTCTGTTCACTATTTTCTTTATCTTTTTATTTCTCTTTATGTAATATGTATTGTTAGATGAAATTAACATCAGATGTGATTTCCTATTGTGCTTCCTTGGCTGTGATGGAGCTCACTATGATAAAGTATCTCTTGATCCTTTTTTAATTTTATTTATGTTCGGATTGTCTCTGAAGAAGGCTCAAAAATGAGTCGAAACATGTAAGTTTATCTTGTATAATAAAGAATATTTGTTATACACTAGCAATTGCGTAAAGTTATCTGCGCCTGACTCCTAGTGCCCTTTCTCTCAGAGCTTATATTCCTTTTTTTTTTTTAAATTTTGGGGAATTTGTAAATATTTTATGAAAAAAACAAAAAAAAAAGTATGAAAAATATCTGATATCCTGTAATTTTATGATGTAGTGCCTCTCCAATAAATATTTAAATAAGAAAGTTTGTAAGACATTTGGTTTCTGAGATGTCGACAAGTAGTCTAAGCAGGTTGTCTACGTAAATGCACCCATTGAAATCAACTAAAATATAACTATCCCCATAATTGACAACTTTTTTGTGAAAACTAGACGGATACCCTGGTTTAACATTTCTTTCGCTTGGATCAAATCTGGACGACTAAGCAAAAGGTTCCGAACATTTCCATAATAGGCGCCCTACTCGCAAACAATCACCTGCAGTGCTGTGTCGACAGAATTTTCTTTCTTTCACGTTTGGTCGCTTTAAGAATGTAACAAAGCGATCCTGTCGGATTATTTTCTATTAAAAATATTCAATGATATCAATGCCTCTCCAACAGATACTTAAATAAGAAAGTTTGTAAAGATATTTGGTTTTTAAGAAGCAGCTGCTGAACAAGCAGTCCAGGTGAATTGTCTACTTGAATGCACCTATTGAATCAATTAAAATGTTTACCATCACTATAGTTAACAACTTCTTTGTGAAAATCCCAGATAAATATCGTGGTCTTAACATTTTTTCAGCTCGGGGGGATCAAAGGGGATAGATTTTGAACATTTCTATAATAGGTCCTACTCTCTCATAAACAATCTACAGTGCTGTGTCGACAGAATGACCTATCTCTTTGATCGTTTTAAGAATATAACAAAGCAATATTAGATTATTTTCTTGAAAAATGTTTCTAAAAATTGTAAGCTTCTAAGCGCATTTCATAATAGTGTGAGTATAATTTTCAGCACTGTCTAGGTCACATAAAGATCACTTTAAAATTTTTTAACAAAAACTATTGTTTTGTATTACCTTATAACTGACATTAAAAGCTTTTTAAAACACTATTATAAAATTATTTTTTATCAAGAACTTTTTAAGTTATAAAACTTAAAAATCTTACAGTATCACCTACATTAGTATTCTCCAAATTGTCAGACTGACAACTAAAACCTTTTGAATATTGTTTATAGTCATAATCTCGGCAGTCTTTATTTTTAGTGTAAATATGACAATAAGAGAAACCTCCAATGGCCTTGATATATATTGTTAAGATTTCATGACTATGAACATTTATAAGGTTTTAGCTATCAGTTAAACACCTTGTAGAATGCTAATACCAGTGATACTTTTATCTTGTCTTATAACTTGAAAAGTTTTTAATCAAAAATAACTTTATATTATAACGTTTTAAAAAGTTCTTGACGTCAGCTCAAAAATGTGTGAAAAAATGATAATTATCATTAAAAATTTTAAGGTAATCTTTACGTGATCTAGAAAACGGTCTTGAAGATTATACTTATACTATCATGAAAAGCACTTAGAACTCTACAACTTTTGACAAAACCATTTTTCAAGAAAATGCAAATTTTTCGAGAAATTACCTAGTACGGTCTATTATAGTTATATCCTATATATGAATATATATATACATATATATACAGGGTGTTTTCAAATTCGCACCCGCGAAGTACAAGACGTCATACTTTACACAAAAAAAAAACAACAATTTTTTCCTTTTGCAAAATTGCGTCTGACAAGTAGTTTTTGCAGGAGAGGTTGAAGTTAATGAATAAGCGCTTTGATCTATGTATGTGGCGCTCAGGACCGACGGCCGGCGGGTGCGCGCTCCTCGTTCGCTTGTCAACCTAATTCTAATATGCTTGGTGAACGTTCTATTTTTTTTAAATATTGCACAATTGCGTATGGTAGTTAAATGTGTAATATCACTGAACTTAAATAATAGTTTACTAATTAAGGGATTACGTTTGCTTATATAATAATTATTTAAAAATTATGCTCTTGATAATTTTCAAATAATTATTTAAAAAATGTAAATATTTTTTTTTGTTCATCAAAAAATTATTATCTATTTAGAATTCTTTTAAGTTCTCTTGACTCTGTACATATTTGTTTTATTATAAAAATATGTGATAAATTTAAAGATGTCGATACAATTATTACTCAGATTTTAGTTAATTATGTAAGTATTGTAACATTTTAATAATTAATAATTTTGAACAAGTCTTTTTATGTATAATCTAATTCTGTCTTTATTTGTCATTGCAAGTAATGAAGAGAAAATTAACTCTTAAAATATCATAACTCAAATATTTTACTTTATTTTTAATCACTATCTCAAAATAAATTAATTTTTTGGTACTTAAAGTTACACGTACCCAGTGAAAAATGACAATGGAATGGACATCGAATCGACGTCAATTCGATACCGATTTCATTATTATTTCTCACTAGTAGTAGTTCCTTAATTAGTAAACTATTATTTAAGTTCAGTGATATATTACGTATTTAATCATCATACGCAATTGTACATACAATATTTAAAAGAAAAGAATGTTCACCAAGCATATTAAGATTAAGTTGAACGACGAGGAGCGCGCGCCGGCCGCCGGTCCTGAGCGCCACATAGATCAAAGCACTTATTCATTAATTTTAACCTGCTCTCCTGCAAAAACTACTTGTCAGACGCAATTTTGCAAAATAATAGTACACTGTGTAACAAGTGGGGGATAGTTGTTTATAGCGCGGGACGGGCGCGAGCGCACAAGCGAAGCGAGACAAAAGAAATAATTTTTTTTAACATAAAGTATGACGTTTTGTACTTCGCGAGCGCGAATTTGAAAACACTCTGTATATATATATATAGACATGTTTTTTATATATACAGGGTGCTTAGGCGTTGTTTATAACAAGTGTTGTTTATAACAAGCGGCAATAGTCGTCGTTAGACATGAGTCGCGTGCCTAGCGACGGCGAACTTTGCGCGCGCTTGCATTTGACGGTGGGCCGGGCGAATTTAAATATTTTTATAAATTAATATCTCGTTAACTATTACTGCAATCGCAAAATAATACAGGACTTTTTGACTCAGTATAGTCTGTTCTACCCACGAAATATCAGGCGGTTAATTTCAGCCACCCTGCATATGTATATATAGGTGCATTCCGAATACGCATGAAACGCATCATTTGTCTCTGATTTTCTCACCGAATAAGACATTAATCTATATATTATTAATTAACAAAAGCAGAAGAAATTAGTTGTTATATATTATTCAAGACTATAGTAAGAAATTGAACTTAGAAAAGATTATTTTATGTTTTATATAATTATTATTATGTTTTACATAATAATTATTATGTTTATTAAGAAAATTTTTATTTTAGATTTGAGCGAGGCTTTTTCGTCCATTTCTTACGATAACATTTCTTGATAATGTTTATACTTTTAAACAGCACGTACTGATTATTTAAAAGTGCTTGTGCTTTCAAGGAACAAGCATGATAATTATAAGCACTTGTTACTGCAAAGAGATATATTATCGTAAATTTTCGTATATTATTTTAAACTTGAAACTGACGGAATAGCCCCGCTTTACCTTATATATATTTATTTAGGAACTATTAATATATAGATACGGGGTTACAATAGTATTCTTAGACGGTCGTGGAATCTTAAAAGAATAAGAAGTTTGTTAGAGAGAATTATTTTCCTCATAATCGACCGTAACTGATCAATTTTCTATGGTTTAAAACCTCATGACAGTCTACATTTATTATTGTAATCTGTCTCTGCCTTAACCCTTCTAATATCTTGGGTATTTTGTGTCCGACCGATTTCTATTCGGATAAATTTTTCGCACATTGGACGGACCTGTTATTGTTAATCTTCTAAAGAATGTTTGCGGGAAATCTACACTGAGAAAAAAATGCTGTTCAATTAAAATTTATCACGGGTTGTCACTAATATAAATAATTAATTCATGTATATTTTTATTTATACAAAGACCTTGATTATTAAAACAATAATCAAAGCCTTTGTATCAATAAAATATTACTTATATTACATATATTACTCATACCTAAACTAAAAAAATCTTAAAGTTATTTTTTATGTATGTACATTATAAACAGTTACAATTTTTTCAAATCAAATGCCATTTTTATCCGACTTATAACTTTTTTTGATAACTGTTTTGGCAATTGAATTATATTACATTTTATTATTTTTAAAATAAAATTTAAACATTTGTTCTACAAACGTGAAAGTATAGTTCATAAATATTTAGAGATTTTTAAAAATTATTTTAATTAAATAAAAAAAATAACGGATTTGAAATACCCCCTAGGATATTAGGAATGAAGCACCAAATTAAGCACATTACAAGGTTTAATATATTTTGTTATAGCTGAAGCAGAAATAGCGGAGGCACAAGTTGTAAAACGCACAAGATATTCAAGAAGGATTTTGAATGCAAGAGAAAAAATGGAAAACAATCAAGATTTTAATGATACGAAAACCTACATTTACGAAACAGATAGTTTCGAGCCTTTAGATATAACAAAGATTAAAAAAGATAAGGAATCTGATAAATCGGAAACAGATTCTATCGATGTACCAAATAGCATAGATTCTGAAGCGGAGCCAAGCAAAATCGATATAACTTCCACTAGATCGGCAAATTCTTCGTCAGCTGCAAGTAGTCCCTCTGCAACATCACAAAAATCAAAAGGTAGTCTTATTTCTGGTGGTGGCAGTCCAGGAGGAAGGCATAAAACTCCTGTTGATATGTCGAATCCTTTATATAAAGAGCCATTTAAACATGGTTGGAAGCGAGAATTAGTGTTTAGAGCTAGTCATGATTCTTCCGCCAAAAAAATGGCTGATATATATTATTATACACCAACGGGGAAAAAAGTTCGAAGTTTTAGAGAAGTTGCAGAATCTCGTAAGCATGCAAAATATATATATATAAAATCAAGTTGTTTAGATAGCAAGCTGATGTCATTTTGACGTAAAAATGACGACAAATTGTGTTTGTTACATGGATAGATATATTAAAATTTTGATTTTTGTTATAGTTAATTCAAAGGATTTGACCATTGACAACTTCACATTCTTTAAAGAACCTATTGGACTCGGCGATTCTGATAAGGAAGTTATTCGAGATGCTAAAAGAACACGAGTATGTGTTTTCAATTTTTATATTTTTAAATTGTATTATTACAAAATATTATGTAAATAATTATTAACAAGTATTAATTGAATTAAAAATACTAGTAAAATTAATATAAACCGATACAGGATGTAAAAATATTTTATCATGTGTGTGTGTGTGTGTGTGTGTGTGTAAAAATATTTTACTTTTTTAAAGATTCCGTAGGAAGAATTTTGTATGTATATTTTAATTTTTGAACTAAGTATTTATTGTATAACAATTTTCTTAAATTAAGATTTGTTATTTCTTGATTTCCAGTTAGTTATCTCGCTAATCTAAGTATCTTGCCAGATACTAAGCATTTGAAAATTATATCGTTGGACTTCTTTATGTCTAATTATAACTTTAATACACATTTTATGTTACTGTTTTTGTTTAATATTTCGATTTCATAATACGTCAGTATGTACTGAGGATGATAAAACTGAGGTAACAAATATCTACGAAATTTTTTTTTAATAAAATATTTTTAAAAAAATTTTTTTAAAATATATAATACAGAATAGTTCAAATAATACAAATTAAATAAAAGTATATTGAAAGAAGGGTTATGAGTCAAAGAAAATAGATTTAATGTTCGTAAATAAAAGTTAAAATGATAATATAAGCATAGTTAAATACATTTGTTTCGATTCTGATAAGAGATGAAATCACATATCTTGCAATTAACATACCTCTAGATGATGGATTTTTAATTACATTATGCTTCATCTTAAATTCTAAATTTTTTCTTTCAACAATAATTTTTACAAATAGATTTTTGGTACTCCTATAGGGTCATCCTTATCCCTCATTATAACTAAAATAGTGTACAAAATCTAGAGGCTTCGGTAATTGACAGATTAACTTTTATTCTATTTTCGATATGTTGATGACATTATTTTAGCAACGGATACTACGAATAATATCCTAAATGTTTTTAATTCACTATATACAAGACTAATTTACCATGGAAATTAGCTTAATGGTAGATTAAATTTTCTAAACAACCGTCATTGTTGATCAAAATAGTATCATTTTTGATAGGGACCATAAATTAACTTTCTCAGGTAGATTTCTTAATCTCATTATTCTTATTATCTGATTTGTTACAAAAAGGGCGTTATTATGGGTGCTGAATTTTATTATTATCACATCCTCGGTTTCAACAAAAAAATCTAATCGATACTACCCTAATTGTCGCTATTTTTTGTATAACATAACAGTAAACATAATGGTAAACAGTGACATGTGGTTGCTTCATCGCAATTTGTTTCAGTCTCTTTTTATATTTTGACTAATTTTATATTCTGACTGTAATTACAATACAGTTATGACAACCAGAGGTACTTATTTATATTTATATAAATTACACTTCACCAATTTGCTTTAATTACATTTCTGTGTATATTAACAGATTTACAATGTCTACTTTTGCGAACTGTATGAAAGATCTTTAAACTATTATAATAGAGCTATCAGCGACATGTTGCAGAAAAAAAGAATTTTTAGTGTTAATATCCAGGAGTCATTTATTATTTAAGCTATAATCTTTATTATTTTATTATTTTTACACTTAACTGTCTAAATTATTATATATTTAACATTAATAATAATCCGATCGGAGTCGAAACGTCTGTATTCAACTATGTTTACATTGTTATTTTAACTTTAGTTTACGAACGTTAAATCTACTCTCTTTGGCTTGTAGCCTTTCTCAACGTACTTCAAAATATTTTTACATGTATACCTAATCCTGTGTCGACTTATATTGGCTTTATTTAATTAGTATTTTTAATTAATTTATTTGAGCTCATGTGTGTTTTTATTTTTTATTTTTTTATTTAAATATTAATTTAATTATTTATTTAAGTTTTATGCTTTAAATGAAGATTTGATATTTATTGAAAATTGCAGGGATCTGTGGGTGGATCTGCAAAGAAATATAAAAGAACTGTACAAACGAAAAAAACAATACAGGAACCTGTAGCAAAAAAATCAGTACAAGAATATGTAACGAAGAAATCGTTACAAGAACCTAGTACATCAAAAAAACCTCCAGCACAAGAACCCCCTGCTCCTGCACCTACACCTGCACCTACAGAAATTTCAAAACTTGTTTCTGCACCTGTGTCAGTACCTACAAAAACAGCTAAATCAGCAAAAGTGTCTGCATATAAAACAAAAGCAACTACAAAGAGAACTCCCCAGATAAGTACGTTCTTATATCCATGGATTATAATTATATCTATTGTGCTATCTTTTAATTTCTATAATTTGATAATTTAGTAATTTAATACATAATTTAGGGATATATGAGTTTCTATATTTTTGTACTATTTTCCTTTGTCTTATAATTTTAAATGAATACAATTATTTATACAAAAAATTTTTTTGATTATTTTATTATAAATTTATTATTTGTATAAATTTATTATGAAATTTGCATAGCAGAAATAAAATCACCAACCCAAGAAAGTGAGATGCTTCCACCTCAGCGGATTACAAATGCGAGAAGAAATCAACAACCGATTGAGAAGACTATACCAGTCAAAACCAAAAGATCAATAACGTGAGTATTTTAATTATTTAATCTTTCATATGTGATATATTTAATGCGTTATCATTAATTTAATTAAAGACGAAATTTGTATAGAAAACACAAGCAGAATACTAAAATATCCATTAAACGAAAAAATTTTATTAAGTGTATAATAATGTACTTTTTAAGGCTCCTGAGTAATCGCGACAGCTATATTGAAATTGTGACGTCATAGGCGAGAAATGCACATTAATTTTTGTTTCGTGCCATTTGTAAATAAAGAATTTGGATAGATAATGAAATCACTTAAAAACATTTGTAAAAATGGGTGGAAACTGTTCTTTCCTTCTTTAATAGTCAATAAATGGTCGTAAAGAGCATGCAAAATGAGCCTATACTCGAGCAGAAACACACAGTTTAATAGTTGATGAAACGAGTGAAATATACGCTTTTACGTATAAAATTTCGAGATAATTGTAGTTTCCGCCCATTCTTGGGACTTTCATGAATACGAGGCAAGTTACATTTTCACAAATAAGCAAATAATAACGAAATGGCACGCAACAAAAATTTTGTCGTCAAAGCGTCACTTTTTCACGTCTATTAGTTCAACTTTTACCGTAGCGAGGTAAATACACATACACAAGCACGAGCCCATGCTGTATGTTCGGCCCGAAAATGAACACACGAACATGAGCTCGTATTTGTGTGTGTTACTATCAGGTTTACCAGGCCGCTCACTAATTCAGTGTCGCTACCATCAATACGGAATTCTTGGCTGAGTACTCAGGAGCCTTAATCTAAAACAAAAAGTATATTTTAATTATATACAAAAGAAAGTATATAGCAAAATATAAATCTTTCTGAAATAACATATTAAGCAATTGAATACTTAAATATAATTATGCATAGTATTTAAAATGCATAAAATAATTATCAACTCACTCAAGTAAAACATAATCTCACGATACCGTATTTTATATATTACTTTATTGTGTTTTAGAAAATAAACATTTTAAAATTATTACACAGCTAGAAAAATGAATAATAATGTATTAACTAAATATTTTATATAAAATGCAAAATTTGTGCATAGTCATAGATTTTATTACATATGCAAATATAAATTAAAATACACGTATTTATATAGCATAATCATATGCTATATAATTTTAAAATGTATACAGTATATAATGTGTATGCACAAAAGTTGCTGCTTTGGATGAGAGAGAAGTTTATTGCATCTATAATTTTTATAATCCTTTTGATCCTATTTTATACATCCTTAATGGGAAATCTTTGTGTTTTTCCTAAATTCCTTTCCCCGTCAACGCACATCTTACAGGCCCAAAGTTCAAGAACCATGCAGTATAAGATGTTCGACAAGTATGGGATTAATACCAAGTTTACAATGTCGAGTTTGTCTCTGTTTATACCATCCCGAATGTGTTGATGGCATAGAGCTTGCAAGCAATGATGATTATGTCTGCAAGGTAGGTTTATTATGCAGTTTAAGAAATGTTTATATATATAAATTTCAAAAAATTAAAATTTATTATATATAAAATAAATTTTTTATTTTTTATTAATATCTACGTCAGTTGTTTTGTTTATATATATATATATATGCACGTGCATGTGTGTGCATGTGTGTGAGTGTTACTGAGTTATTTTAGAGATATTCTTTTATCGACTTTTTATTTTTTAAAAACTAAGATACTATAGTTTTTGTAATTAAAGAAATGTCTTTTGAATATAAAATGTATATATATACATATCTAATATATAGAGTTGTTGATTGTATATTCATATTTAAATAATTTTAGTATTAAAATGATTTGAATTATGCTAATATAAGAATAAATCTGTTGTAGAATTGTCAGCCAGATACTAAAGAATCTCAAATGCCAAACAATCCGTCTTTGACACCACCTCCATTGATTCCAATTAGTATGTTAAGTGCACAAAATGCAAAGTCAATAAAACATCAGGCTAATGCATCTCTTCCCAAATTGCAAAGAATTCCAAAGTCCGATAGTATAGAAGTGCAAACAAGAAATTCTACCAAAATACCATCTACATCCTCAAACTCATCTTCAACCACAGACAAAAAGGAAAGTACCTGGTTTCCTCAGACAGAAAATGAATTTTTGCAAAGTCATGATGGTACTATGCCGAAACCGGCTCAAAATATTGCTATAATGGGTGGTAAAAGATATATTGTAGTACCAAAAAATAATGCAATGGCAGTTCAACCAGCTATAACAGTAAAACCAGACAAAATTGGCGATAAGCCACCAATACTTCAAGACGGTTTGCTTACCGATATTACGGAAAATACTACAGATAATTCTGTTTCAAATTTATGTGTACCTCCATCCTTAAATACTGATTTACCTGAAAAAATAAATATTACACCTGATAAAGAAATTTCAAAAGACATAATTCATGAGACAGATCTTGTATCTTCTGATGCCACTGAAATAACTGAAATACATGATAATAAAGATAAGGATAGTAATATTCCTAAAAGAGATGACGCTATTAAAAATATATTAGAAAACGAATCTTTTATCGCCAATATAGATTATATCTTAGAAAGAAAAATAGATACAAATTGTACATCACCTGAAAGTAAATCTGTATGTACACCAGTACATGTTACAAGTATTACAAATGCTCTTGAAGCAAATGCAGAAACGGAAACAATTAAGACAGATCGACAACAGTCCTTATCAAATAAAGTGGGTACAATATCGAAAATAAAAACTAGCAAGTAAGTGTATGTACTCGTTACATAGGCACTTTTGGGTTTTATTTCTTATTTAGAATTTTTTTTTAATAATTTAAGTTTACGGCAACTATCTTTTGAGGTTTTGGCAGTTGCTTTGTGTACGTATTGTATTTACAATGTTTAGTAAAAAAAAAAAATACTTTTTCTTCCAATAATCTATGTTTATCAAATTAAATGTTGTATATTTTTTATTTTTTACGTACTATACAAGCTTGACTGTACATTAGATTTTACATTGTATAACATTTTAGGTTGTACATTAAAGTCTTATTTTATATGGCGATACAAATGGCAATAGATCTTTCATAACCTATTTTATATTATAAATAAAATTATGATATATAAAATTGTAAATGCAATATATATACTGATGCTTATTATATTTGGAAATATAAAAATGCGACACTAAAAATGAATTTGATTTTATCTTATGACCGAAGCACACTGCCTTAGCTTCTTAGAAATGCGGCCAAATTTACACCAAATGTAAGACAAATAAGAGATGCACCCCCGTTGGTTATCACAGTTCTTTATGTAATTGTAGTATCAAGGTAAATTAATTTCTATAAGTTACTCGATGTTAAAATGCACATTTATATATAAATATATGAATGTTTACATTCATGCTGCAATTACAAAGTTACTGATAAGTGCTTCAGTGGAAAAAATCTAATTCATTTTTACTTTTTATATTTGCAGATATAAAGACATGTGTGCGAGCTGAAACAAAAACTCCTAGTGCGTTTTCCTATAAATTCTCACAATCCTTCTCCGTCATTCCATATCCTTTTTATTTCTATATTTATTTCTTTATTTTGAATCTGTTACTTTCTTGATAAGAATATAACATATACATTCGCGATCACAGAAATTATTTTTATTAGAGGCTTTTTATATTGAAAGTTATAGTATGAACAAATAATTTTTAATCATTGTGTTTTAAAAAAGCCTCTTTAAAACAATAACCTTTTATTTTTATTTTATAAATGTTGACAGATAAATATTGTCTTTTTAATGTGCAACATGATATAAGCATTTTCACAAATATAATTGATGTCAAATTTCTAAAATGCATGTTTTTTTTAAATATTTTCAGGAGAAAGCAAAATCAACAGGAATTAGAGCAGCAGAATTACATGAATTTATTTTGCGCTGGTTATGATTCCCTGTTGCGTACTTTTCAATATCTTAAGGTCCAAGAGTTATTGCGAGCCGCACGAGTTTGTAAAATGTGGCGTGATCTCGCTGCACATCCATCTCTGTGGAAGACCGTACGAATGAAAAATAGTCAAGTAACTGACTGGGATGGTTTGGCGGATACGTTACAGAGACGTGGTACGCAGCATCTAGATCTCAGAAAAATGCTAATTGCTTGCGAGTCCGACAACATTTGGAAGAAATTCTTGACTGTTATACCACGAGTGAGCAGTCTTTTGAAGCTTGAATTATGCAGATGTCCCGTTTCAGTTGTGGAAGAAGTTATTAAGACTTGTCCACAATTGGAGGTATTTAGCGCAATGTCGATCAAATGCGAATCTCTTACGTTAGAATCGATTGGAAATTTGAGACGATGTCAAGAACTCAGACTTAAAGCGATATCTGGAATGTCCTTACAACAAGATCTTACTCCTTTACAAGATTTAAAACACTTGACACAGTTGGTAAGAATCTATGTTTTTTTAACATAATTTTTATTACAATTTTTTGTATTTTAATTTTTGTTATACAATATTAGATAATATTAAAAAATATCTTATTTTTC
Organism: Cyphomyrmex costatus; assembly: GCF_001594065.2. Classification (NCBI taxonomy): domain Eukaryota; kingdom Metazoa; phylum Arthropoda; class Insecta; order Hymenoptera; family Formicidae; genus Cyphomyrmex; species Cyphomyrmex costatus. The sequence goes on from NW_017275767.1 coordinate 26,641, forward strand.
TTTTATGTACAGAGTTTAACATCAGTTAAGGAACTTGGGAAGAAAAAAATTGTTGTTATACAATCATTGACAAATTTGGAGACGTTAGAATTAGGCGAATGCTCTGATTTTCCTGACAAGTTTGGAACTATCGTTTTAATCAATTTAAATAAATTGGAACGTCTTAGACTTGAAAAAGGTCAAGGATCGTGTTGTACATTCGATATTCTTGAAGGCGTATCGAAATTACAGAATTTGAATCAAATGGAATTGGTCAATTTCGATGTGAAGAATGGTTTTGACAAATGTCTGGCTAATTGCAAAAACATCAAAAGGTTATTAATTATATTGACTTATATATCCCAGTCGGCAACATCTAACAACATGGTGCTTGGAGGTGTCACAGAATTGTCAGACAATTTAACGCATTTTATATGGGGTGTTACGCTTGAGTTACTCAGGGTTACGGAACTATTCATTGATCAGTGCAATCTTATGAATAAACAGATTACCGGAGATTCTATACCAGTTTTAAAACCTGTTCCCTGCTTAAGATTAATTTCGGATGTTGAGGATGAAAACGAGAACCAAAAAGAAGGTATATTAACTTAATTATCAGCTAGCTAATTAACATTATCTCCACAAATAATTTATATGATTAAGTTGTAAAATGTTATTTAATAATTTTACAGCCGATGATAAACAACAGCCGCACCAAACGGGTCCTCAGGTCGACATTTTGCCATTGCCACAATTGCAAAAGCTTCTTTTAACTGCATTACCCAAGACACGAGTCAAGATATTGAAAATTCCCTTTCACGCTACTTGGCGACAAAGCATTTCCGATACTACTACGCAATAGAAATGAACGAGATGATACTAGTATGAAATCGAATGAGACAAATAGAATTAAAGTGACATTTGCGACACTTGAACATTTTTTTGTAAAGTTAACTTGTAAAATTGATATATTGTCCATACTTCTATATCAGGCCTGTTCAATTTGAGCTTCGGAGCCAAAGCATAAAGCCATCGATGTAAAAAATTAAATTTAAGTAAGGTTTTAGATTGTAAAGTATTCATAAGCTTATAGGTATCAACACTTAAGTTTCAAAAATTTTGTTCATTGAATTTGTTTGCGTCAATGGATTTGTATTTTGGCTTCGGAGTTTAAATTGGACAGGCCTGTTCTACATCTACTATTTTTTGGATGAAAAATAACGTATATTTATGTACTATGAGTTTTATAATCTTCAGCAATTAATAATCCTTCGCAACGTATTGGTACACACTGCGGTATATTTAGTATTTTTGTGATAAATATATGTGGGACCATGTATCGTGCACCATTTTTGCTCCAGGCAAAATGATACAAGCTGGTACCCTTGTATGGGTTAATTTAATCAAATAAAATTCTGACTTTTATATATCACAATTTTACTTCC
>NW_017275768.1:0-5000 GCF_001594065.2 Cyphomyrmex costatus
ATATTTAATTTAAACCTAACCATTCGGTAGCGCAGATCCCCCGTGAAGGTTACGGGGCTGCGCCCCCATGTCTCCACGCTCCGACACGTTGAGATGAATGTCCCAGAACTACCTTATTTCGCTTGATACGCACGCTTATACAACTAATCTAATGTTACGCACTTAGGGGACCTAATCTCTAGCTACATTTTCGTAACCCTTTAGCCAAAGGGACTCCCTACAGAAGTCGACTAATACGGAGAAGGCCTCTTCTGTTGACACCAAGACGGGCGCCACTTGAGGCCAATTCCAGTCAACATCCTTGACCATATCGCGCAGAGCGACCCTCTGCGCTTCATAAATGGGGCACTCGAGGATGAAGTGCGCGACGGTGTTTTCGCCGCCGCCACAGGCACAACCACCCCCAGCTACGAGACCGAGCGACGCGAGGCGCGCCCGGAAATCACCGTGTCCGGTAAGCACCTGCGCACTCCAGCGGTCCGGCCGAATCCACGGCGCATCCATCCTCGTCTTTAGATCCTTGAAGAATTTAAATGTCGTACGGCCTTTGGTCGACGATTCCCACTCGTCCTGCCACAACCTCCTACCCTTCTCCTTGATGTGCGCTATCGCATTTTCATCACTAGCGTCAACAATAACATTCCCTATCTGAGCATTTCTACCGCATCTGATTTTGTATCGCGCCCTGCCTTCCTGGAGAAGGATGTGTACAGGGGTTTTTCCCGCGACCACGCACAACGAGTCAGCCGATGCTGTTCTATATGACCCTACAACCGAAATTAAAGCCCTTCGTTGCACACCTTTCAAAAATTTTATATCGCGTGGTGTACATAAGTCCGCCCAACCCGCGGCCGCGTATGCCACGGTTGGCCCGAACACTCCCGTGTAAATCGTGGACAATGCTTTAAACCGAAGTCCCCACGTCGACTTTGCTAGTTTACCTAATTTCGAAAATAACGAATCGATTCTACCTTTAAGGTACGCGCAACGGGATTTAACTCCCATACCCCTATCGAAATGGATGCCCATACCCTCATCATCTCACCTCTAACTTTGTTTCTAATTTCACCGAGTGGCATGTCTGGCGTCGATCTAAAAACCCCAAATACTACAGGCTGTCCGCACGAAGCCTCATACATCAACCTTCTTTCTCTTAGTAGCAGGTCCAAAGGCTTGAAACCTGCCAGGACTTGCAGCGCCTCCGTGGAGACCGTTCTGTACGCCCTAACAGTTCGCAACAGGGCATATCTCTGCGCTCCCCTCAGCAATCTCAAGTGTTTGCCACTTATAAGATCTTCCCAGGCTCCCGCACCGTACGCAACCACCGCAAGAAACACACCCGTGTACAGGACAGCCAAGGTGGCATACTTCAATCCCCATACCGACCTGGAGACCTTACCGAACAACTCAAAAGTCCGTTTACTCTTGGCGCAAACATTCTCAACATGCCTGGTTATATTGAGACGGGTTCCGAACGTGATTCCCAGGTACTCCGCGTACTTAGTCATTTTTATTGTCTTACTGCCTAACTTTATAATGGGAGATCTATCCGACAGGCAGCCCTTCAGGAGAATCATCTCCGTCTTGCTCTCGGACAACTTTAGTCTGCTTTCCACGAACCACCCCGCAACCACATTCGTAATGTGTTGCCCGCGTATTTCCAAGCCGCGACGACTATTGGATCTAATTATTACTAGTAAGTCATCTGCGTACGCGAAGCAATCACACTCGTCCTCCTCCATCCGTCTAAGGAGACCATCGAATACCAGGTTCCACAGGACTGGACCCAAGATGGAACCCTGCGGGCAGCCCTTAGTGACCACCTTTGCAACGCTATTAAAGTTCCCCGAGAGAGTCACCGTCCTGTTAGCCAGAAAGTCAAGTATAATTCTGTACAAGTACCCCGGACACCCTCTTACTTCTAATTCAGCTGCTACCGCCGGCCACCAAAGATTGTCAAAAGCAGCCGTGGCATCGAACAATATTGCCAGCGCGTACTTTTCAGTGGTCTCGGCCACCACTCGTCTAACACCCAAGACAGCATCAACCGTTGAGCACCCCAATCTGTACCCAAACTGTCTAGGTGAGGCATAACGTGAATCCAGAAGAAATGGATCGAGTCTTGTCTTTATAACTCTTTCCAACATCTTATCCAGTATTGGAAGCAAGCATATTGGCCTATAGGATCCCGGACTACACGGGTCTTTGTCCTTGGATTTCAATAAGACTCTTATAAGACCGCGTTTCCAGATTGCTGGAAATACCCCATGCGAAAGACAACAATTAAACACGCTCACCAGGGCCTCTACCAGGCCCGCCTCCCCACGCAGATGTTTGATCATCTGCGCCTCTATCAGATCGATACCCGGCGCCTTGCGATTCTTCAGATTACGAATAATCCTTCCAATTTCCACCGCGGAACAAGGAATCACACTGTCTTCCATAGTGGTGTGTATCAGATCATCCATACTTACTGGGGACTCACAATCAGGAATCAGACTATCTAGGAGTGCACTCGCAGTACCCCTCCAATCCACAGACTGGCCTGATGTAGTATTGATACTGTTCAGGGCTTCATCCGAACCTACTCTATTGGTAATAATCTTATACACTAGGCCATACGCATCCCTATTACCTTCCCTAGTAACAAAGTCTTTCCAGCTCTTGTTTTTAGCCTTGGTTACCTTCGAGCAGTATTCCCTCTTAGCCCTCACATATACCCGTTTCAAAACTATTCTATTTTCCGTGTCCCTTTCTCGTTGGTAGTTCCTCCTAGCTCGGTTCGCTATTCTCTTAAGACATGAGAGATTCTCGTTCCACCACGGTACCGATCTTTTGAAGGGTTTTTTCTTGGGGATGGAAGCCTCGCCAGCACCCCGAATTGCCTCCGTTATCTTAACCGCTTTCTCATCAATTAGTCGCCGGCCTGAAGCCGCCCAGTCAATTTCCCTGCACGCATTTAAAAACTTACTCCGGAACTTCCTCCAGTTTGCTCTCTTTAAATTGAATCTAGGTTCCTTAATTATTAGACGATTATGCCCATCCTTATCACCCAACTTAATCACCAAGACCCTGTGATCACTGTTCGTCCAGCCCGTCATCACCTTCCAGTCCCTAAAGAGCTGGTAAAGACTTGGGCTTATTAACGTAACATCAATGTTACTAACCCCATTTACCGTGGAAAAAGTATGGCTGTTACCACCCTCATTTAGTACCAACCATCCACTCTCCGATAAGAACTCTTCTATTCGCCTACCGCGATCGTCCAGCGTTCTACTATGCCAGAGGGATGAGCGGGCGTTAGCATCCATACCCACCAATATTCTAGCTCCCCTAAGTGTTCTATGTATCCTATCTAACTGGTCAACACTCTGACTCATATCTGCCGATGGAGGGCAGTACATAGACACAACATAGAAGTCTCCTACTTTACCTGAGATATGTGCGCAGACGCATGTTGGCCCACTTAGGTGCCTGAGTACAGTCACATCTAGAGCACTATCCGCAATTACTACGCATGCTCGAGGAACCTCATTTAACCTAGATTCCACCAGTATTCTATTAGACACCGACCCAAGACCACATACAAGTCCCTCTCTCGAAATCCAGGGCTCTTGTATCAGGAACACAGATGCCCCCTTGGATACTGCCATATCTCTAAGTTCAGCTGGAGCGACTTTACCTTTACCTAGATTATGCTGGAAAATGATTATTTCGTTGTTACTAGTCATATTCGACAGATTGCTCGTATCTCCTCTGGGCTATTTTATACAGGGGACAATTCCTATCATTCACTGCGTGATCCGACTGACGATTCCGCTTTTTGCACAGCCCACATACACCTGGCTTCTTTAGATTTGGACACTTATCCCTCTTATGATTGCTTAACCCGCAGTGAAAGCAAGTTTCATCCAATTCTTTGCAGTACTTTGCAATGTGTCCAAAGTCCAGGCACCTAAAGCATCTAGTTACCGAGACAAAATCAGCCAGCCTACATCTACGCCATCCAATATACACCCTAGGAATTGATCTCAATATATTCCTAATTGCCGGAGATGTCTCAATTACCCAATTTGTTGTGTCACCGTCTCTCGTGCCTACTCTGAAACGAAAATCACAATCCTTAACAAATGTACCCTGATTAGTGTCCCGGAGTAAATCAGGGTTTTGGTCTATTATTGCTCTCTTGATCTCGTCCGCCTCCATCTCACTAGGTACATCATAAAGGATCAACCTGGGTTTCCTAGCCAGAGGCAATTCCGCTGTTAAACCTCTACCATTCAGATCTGGATTATTTACAATCTTAGCGACATCGATGTCAGAGAAGGTCTCCACAATGACTTTTCCACTTCTAGTTTTCCTTACGTTCTTAATTCTCATACGATTCGCTACAGGATCTATCACTTTCAGGAGCGTTCTCTTAACCTCATCACCTGAGGACAACTCAGACTTATCGCTAGGCACTACCACGGCATGGTTACGCCCGGGCACCCCCCTCCTACTAGCAGGAGCAGCAGCCGGTCGCACCCTCTCCTTTCCTTTCCCACCAGTTTTTAGAACTTTCGAGAACAAGGCGCGACCCTCATTTTCTTTATTCTCCTTGTTATCTGGAACCCTATCGACCACATTCGAGTTTCTTTTGCGCTCCTCTATTATGGTTTGAAGTTTTTGTGTCTCCAAAATCTCTACTTGCAATTTGCACTCAATGAACGCCCATTTGGAAAGAATAAACTTGATCGCTGACTTGCTGATCTTATTATTTTCATTAAACAGGAACCTCTCAAGTTCCTTTCTTTCCTCATTGACCTCATTTAATTCCAATTTCCGAGGAGATCGACAACCCTGATCGCCTTTCTCATACGATATATAGTCCTCAGATGAACATGAGAACAATCTATTCCGACCGATCAACCTATCAGCCACTACTGCCGCCCCCGTTCCACTCACTGGCGCCTTATCAACAACCTCCTCCGGAGGTGATGTTTTCGCCGCTACCTCAT
>NW_017275768.1:10000-15048 GCF_001594065.2 Cyphomyrmex costatus
ATTGAAGCATCCTGCTTCCGACGTAAAGCCTTTTTGACGTGGCGACATGGAGATACATTTTCTCAATTTCTGATCAACGATCCCCCAGTATAATCGTGATAGAATTGAACTAATCGTTATCGGTCGGTAATTAGTGACCTTGTTAATGTCTTGCCCCTCTTTCGGTAGCAAGGTCGTTCTGTTCATTTTCCAGGCTGTTGATTGGTAGGACCTGATCATGATTAGGTTAAACCACAGCCTGAGAATCTCCATGTCAATGCACCGGCATACGTCCCTTTTCCTTATTCCATCCGGGCCTGGTGCTACGTTGGCCTTTGTTCGGGTTACCCGGTTATGGATTTCTTTGAGAGTCACTGGAGTAAGGACCTCCTCCAGTGACAGCTCGACTTCCGGTGCTCCAAAATCCGGGAGTCTGATGTGGGGCTTAGTTCCCCACAACGAGTTGTACAGTCTACTTATATCGTTTGTCGCGAGGGAGGTTTTACTATTCTTGGTCCAGTCTATACCCTCCCTCGCGTATTTCGCTAGAAGGCCTGGATTTTGCCTGTACAACTCTTGAGCCCTGGCATATCTATACTGCTTATTGTTTCCACTCTTTTTCTTCCTCTTTCTTTTACCATTAGCAGACTCGCTCTTCAATTCAAAATATTTTTCCACTTCTCTGTCTGTCTCCTCTAGTTTCTGTCTTGGTGGTAGATTTCCCATGTTGCTCTCAATATATGCCAGGGTCTCCCTTAGCAGCCGGACGCATGCTGCTGCCTCGGCCGGAATGTCATCAGGGAGCTCGATCTCCAGGATCTTTGATGCCATTCCCCCCATCCAGCCTGTTTCTGGAGTAGGGTCCGAGGCTTCGGTCCTTAACGTCGACGCATCGGCACATGTGCCTGACTGTTGATCTAAAATACGTACCGACACGTCGACGCTCGAGGCGATTTCTTCCACCTCTGGATGTGGCGGATCCCCGGGAGGAGTAGGCAACTCACGATCCTCCTCGGGCACATCCTCTAGCTCCTCTCTTGGAGCTAGAATTGCGTCCCTCCTCTTTTTATACGTCAACGTGGCCCTTTTATCTCTTATTTGTTTGCAGGTTTTTCCAGGGAGGGACGCTGCCATTAATTGGGCCACGTTGCGTTCGCCTCTGTACTGTACTTCCATATCGAGCATCCGGCTTACTTCCTCTATAGTGAATGTTTTTAATTTTCTGGGCGCCTGCTCGCCCTTCTTGGCTGTGTTTGTTCTAGCTACGTTCCTTACCGCCGGATGCTCGTGCCTCTCGTGCTGCGAGAGGCCTGATTTCGTGGCGAAAACCCGTCCACACGTTGTACAGGTTTCGCCACTTGCCAGGGGTGTCTTTGGGGCAGTGCACTTAGGGACATGGCACAGTGCTGGATGTCTCAAATAAATGTCTTAAAAAATGTCAAATAAAATGTCTTAAGAGAGTCATAGTTACTCCCGCCGTTTACCCGCGCTTGCTTGAATTTCTTCACGTTGACATTCAGAGCACTGGGCAGAAATCACATTGCGTCAACACCCGCGAGGGCCATCGCAATGCTTTGTTTTAATTAGACAGTCGGATTCCCCTAGTCCGTGCCAGTTCTGAGCTGAGCGTTGAATGGCGGCCGAAGAGGACGACCACGACGGCTCGCGCCGCCACGGAAGCCTCGCAGCAAGGAAGATCCGCGGGAGGCCAAGGCACGGGACCGAGCTCGGATCCCGGGAACCGGCGCGAGAACACCGGATCGTTCACCTCGCCCAGGCCCGGCACGTCAGCCAGACCCGCTTCCCGACCAAGCCCGACACGCCCCGCTCCTCAGAGCCAATCCTTATTCCGAAGTTACGGATCCAATTTGCCGACTTCCCTTACCTACATTAGTCTATCGACTAGAGGCTCTTTACCTTGGAGACCTGCTGCGGATATGGGTACGAGCCGGCGCGACACCTCCACGTGGCCCTCTCCTGGATTTTCAAGGTCCGAGGGGAAGATCCGGACACCGCCGCAACTGCGGTGCTCTTCGCGTTCCAAACCCTATCTCCCTGCTAGAGGTTTCCAGGGAACTCGAACGCTTATACAGAAAAGAAAACTCTTCCCGGATCTCCCGACGGCGTCTCCAGGTCATTTTGGGTTACCCCGACGAACACTCTTACGAGGGCCCGAATTGTATGCGGTTCCGCTGCCGGGTTCCGGAATAGGAACCGGATTCCCTTTCGCCCGACGGGCGTGTGTCCTGTCAGAGCGCTTCTCGTTGAAGAAGAAGACACCGCGCTCTCCCCTCCCCGTCGTCGCGCGCGCGAGCGGCGGCGAGTCGGAGATCGAGAGCGCGACAACGACAACACTAGAGTATCGTACGCCGTCATTGACATAGGATTTCTCCTAGGGCTTAGGATCGACTGACTCGTGTGCAACGGCTGTTCACACGAAACCCTTCTCCACGTCAGTCCTCCAGGGCCTCGCTGGAGTATTTGCTACTACCACCAAGATCTGCACCGACGGCGGCTCCAGGCAGGCTCGCGCCCAGACCCTTCTGCGCACACCGCCGCGACCCTCCTACTCGTCAGGGCTTCGTGGCGGCGCGCACGCGTCTGACGACGCGCACACGGCCGCCCCACTTGCCGCTGACGGCAGAGTATAGGCTCGACGCTTCAGCGCCATCCATTTTCAGGGCTAGTTGCTTCGGCAGGTGAGTTGTTACACACTCCTTAGCGGATTCCGACTTCCATGGCCACCGTCCTGCTGTCTTAAGCAACCAACGCCTTTCATGGTGTCCCATGAGCGTCGAGTTGGGCGCCTTAACTCTGCGTTTGGTTCATCCCACAGCGCCAGTTCTACTTATTTAAAAAACACTACGGAGGACGAAATAAATGTACAAACACAGAACATTAACCACGCGACAAAGAAAGGTAAAATTAAACCTCCGCGGGAAGAAAAAATCAAGAATCTCATACGAGACACCCATTCAAACCAAGAAGAAAAAAGAACATTATTTAACATACGCAAAAAATTTAGCGACGGAGAACCACTGACTCATACGACAAGAATAGCGCAAGAGATAACAACGCGAGCCGACACCGCGAACGTAAACGGGCGACCGCATCGTCTCCCCGAGAGACACCGAAGAGAAGTAAATAAACAAATTCAAGAAATGTCGCGAAAGGAAGTGACGGAAAACGGAAGTTTATCAGATCCGAGTAAATTAAAAGCCGCGAGTACACTTCCATTACCGAAGCGAGTAAAAAATTTTTCTAAAACCGCTAAGTCTTTAACTAAGTTAGCGAAAAAGGACGTAAAATTCGTGAGGACCACCGAACAGCAAGCAGCGTTCGAAACCTTGAAAAATAAATTAACAACCGCATCAGTACTAAGCTATCCGAATTTCGAGCAAGAATTTATTATCACGACGGACGCATCACATTACGATATTGGAGCCGTGCAGTCTAGAGGTACGGTAGGTCAGGATCGTCCGATCGCGTATGCTAGCCGCGTATTATCGCGAATGGAACAGAATTATAATACAACAAAGAAAGCCTTAAATTATATATAGAAAATTAAAATAATATTAAAATTAAAAAAGCCATATAAATAAAAAACGATTATAAAATAATTGTGATCCGGGAAACATATGTATAATAAAATTTAAGGAAATTCGTAGCCTCATTTCCTTTTCCCAAAGGGGAAGGAATGTCACGATATCAAATAAGTATTAAAGTAAAAAATTTTTCTAAAACCGCTAAGTCTTTAACTAAGTTAGCGAAAAAGGACGTAAAATTCGTGAGGACCACCGAACAGCAAGCAGCGTTCGAAACCTTGAAAAATAAATTAACAACCGCATCAGTACTAAGCTATCCGAATTTCGAGCAAGAATTTATTATCACGACGGACGCATCACATTACGATATTGGAGCCGTGCAGTCTAGAGGTACGGTAGGTCAGGATCGTCCGATCGCGTATGCTAGCCGCGTATTATCGCGAATGGAACAGAATTATAATACAACAAAGAAAGCCTTAAATTATATATAGAAAATTAAAATAATATTAAAATTAAAAAAGCCATATAAATAAAAAACGATTATAAAATAATTGTGATCCGGGAAACATATGTATAATAAAATTTAAGGAAATTCGTAGCCTCATTTCCTTTTCCCAAAGGGGAAGGGATGTCACGAAATCAAATAAGTATTACTTACGAAAAATTTACTGACACACACGTAAACCGCTTAAAAGTATATATAGAAAATTAAGAACAAAAATAATAAAATAATTCAACGTGCGAAATAGAAATATATTTAGGAAACACCGAATATAATACAAATTGTAAAGTAGAAAAAACGATAATAAATAATACCCTATGGATACCGTTAAATAATCCACACTCTTGGTTATATACGACTGCGAAAACAGAAGAAATTTATATACAATGTAAAGACCACGGAAAAATAAAAAGAACGATTGAAAATACGGGTAAAATAACAGTAAGAAACGAATGTAAAGTAATAACACCTGACGCAACGTTACAGTCACCAAAGACGACACATGAGACGGTAATAGAGTCATTCTTACCAGAATATAATATATCCATAATAGAAGATAAAACAAATCTTAAAGTAAATTCAAATATAGATGAAGAATTGAAACTAAAATACATTACTGAAAATCATTCAAAACTAGTTCAAGAGCACACACTACTATAGACGTAACTATTCTTTCAATATTAATTCTTTATACTAGGTTCCGTAGTACTTCATGGTTGATATTTATTTACGACACTTTTAACGTCGCATCGACTAGAGCTGGGCCGAGATTCTCTAAACGTTTCATCGATGATTGTGGCTATCGTTAATTAGCGACAGCCAATGGCAGGACAATCCTAAAAGAAAGCACGGCTCTCATTGGCTGTCGCTAGTTAACGATAGCGACAATCATCGATAAAACGTTTAGAGAATCCCGGCCCTGAAGTAGATGACTTCGATAAAGTGTTTTACGTAGTATATATCAATAAAAAACCGTTTGGGCCAGTTTCACCAACGCCAATTACTTAATCGACTGTAGAACC
>NW_017275769.1:0-260 GCF_001594065.2 Cyphomyrmex costatus
ATCTTCCACATCAAAACAATCCCCAAGGCCGCTTTCACTAACCGTCTAATATTGCCGCATCGATCTCCTATTATCACTATTGGAGGCGAGAGCCATTAATTAAAGAAAAAGAACCGTCTAATATTAACGCGTCGAAATATCAATTAACGCGCTCGCGTATTACAAAATAATTAAAATAATCTAGTCGTCACATTTTTACCGTTCTCTGATAATTACAATTTATTATACGATTTTTGCTTTATTTCTTACATTTGTTACGC
>NW_017275769.1:1610-12552 GCF_001594065.2 Cyphomyrmex costatus
CGGTGACTGTTCGCTCTTCACCCGTGTGAAGCTGGCCTCCCAGTATTAAAAAATCGTTTCTTTTCTTCATGCATTTGTTTGCTGATCGTTTATTCACGAATTCTCAGTTGGAATTTTCGTTTGCTCACCCTTAGTTCAAAAGATTTATGAGCAAACTAACGATGAGCAAACGAATGCATGAAGAAAAAAATCTTTTTTTTAATTCGATACCAAAACTTAATTTTCTTGTATCTTTTAAATTAAGGGTGAGCAAACGACAATCGATTGATTGTCTGTCTTTATTTGCTAACGGATCGATAATAATGGACTTAGGGAAGATTCGAACCAAAAAATCATGGACATTACCGACACGATCGTGGACATTGGCTACATAGTTTAATATCCACGTTTTGTGGACATAGAGGCGCTTCAAAATAAAGTTGCAGCTAATTCCCGGGCATGGCCGCTCTCAGGCTTCTCTCTGATTATACCCATTTTTTTTACAAATGTGTTAAAATATATCGCGCGTGTTTATATTTTAAATAAGTTATATATACATATATATGATCCCGGCAATTGATCGCTTTAATAGCTGCGTTCGGTAATAGCAAATCTGAGGCGTCGGAGTGCTCTTATATTATAGTATATGTCACGTGCACTATAGAGAAAGAGCACTCCGACGCCTCGGATTTGCATTGCCGAACGCAGCTAATGTACTTAAGAACAAAGAACAGACCTCATGTCTAACCTAACCTAATTGTGTAACTCTAACCTCGTCTATATCTAACATAGCTTCCAATTGCAGTGCTCAGCGATAATCAATATTAACAGGTATTAATCAGATATTAATTACTTATACTGTACGTGTCCGGCGAGTAAATAAACACCTTTATTTTTTTATGTGAGATCTAAAAGGTATTGATATATTTTAGTAAATATGAGCGAAGCAAAAAAAGAAGAGAAAACGCCACTCCGCGATTTTGAATGGATGGTATGCGATTACATCTGTATTCATGTAATTTTCCATTGGATATTCAATTTGGATTAAATCTGTATTTGTATATTTTTTTAGATTAGACCGTGTATGATGTACAAGGACGAGTACGATGACTGCACCAGTATAAAGGCTCGTTTCCATCAATACTTCATATTCGGCAAAACAGTTGATTGCGACCAGTGGAAGATTGATTATCGGAATTGCTATCAATGGGAAAAGCACAAATCGGAAGAGGCATATGTATGCAGGTTGCCATAAACGTTTTGACAATAACACATCTGAATATATGGTGGACACTAAGAGAGAAAACTTTTAGTATTTGTAACTGTAAATACTATAATTACCTGTTACTATAATTATTACTGCTGTATAATGTTAGTTATAATAACTTATCTTTATAGTTCTATAAATATATATAGGAACCAAAAATTTTACTATAATTATACTTATTATCTTAAAAATTGGTTGCAGTTATTATGATTTAACTATAATTTATAGTCTTTTGACTCAAATATAGTTGCCAAAAAAATGACTATACAGTATATAGGTAAATTATAGTAATTACAACTATTTTTATGATAATAATGACTATAATCAGTCATTTTCCATAGCCAACTGTATATAGATATATTTGTTGATACATATTATTATTACTATTATTAACATTATAACAGTAATCATCATAATTATAGTAATATGCAATTATATATACATATATATATATATAGTTATAAATACCATAAATTTTTCTCTCAGTGAAATAAAACAATATTGGAACGAATTCTTCACAGGACTCGCTGATCAAGAGTGAGAAGCAACGTCGACATAATCGATTGCATGCGCATTATCAGAACGATATCTGGGAGAGGAGGGAGAAACCGCCAGAGAACTGGAACACTTCTCTGCCCGAATGGATGCAAAAGGAGTTTGAAAATTCGTATCTGCATATACGAAGCAAAGAGATGAAGGAAGGCATAGAGACATCTTCTCTCGACACGAGATGTATTATATTGTAACAGCGGATTTCTTGTGTTAGAGCCCAGACACAAGCTTTTGCATAATGCATAACGCATAGTATATAAAAGAATCAGCCAATCAGAGTATTCTTCTTTTCTGTGAAGTAAAAGGAAAGGAGGGATTCAGATTGGTTGATTCTCTTATGCACTATGTGTTATGCCAAAGTCTGTGCTCCCCGCTTTATCTTAAGATTAAATGTAGCTTGTACATACATGTATTTATTGTTTAAAGTCACATGTGTACAATAATACGTATGTAAAGTTTTCCAGTCTGTGAATAAATACGTGATCATGGCACAAGATTAGATATCTCACGTTTGCGACAGACTATGTCCAATTTGTGGTAATTCCATATATGGGTAATTCGTACTCCTTGATTTCATTAGGCTTTTTCAGAGCTAACAGTGCATCTATAATATTAGATCCATTCAATTATGAATCTTTTCATCAAAAATGTTAATTCAATTTCTTTTGTGTTACATCTGCAAACTAAAATTATTATACTTAAAAATCATTTTTTTTATACGAGTAATGTCAGTTTAATTAAATGTTTTTTGATGATATTAATGTCTTTTAATCCGGAAATAGTTATCTACTTATATACTCCATCTATAAGAAAATATAAATTGTTTTAAAATATTTTTTTTTTATAATCGTTATTTTACTGTATAAATATTTATTTAATGCTAGTCAAAAAAAATATTAAGATTTATATAAATATTAAAAAGTATTAATATTTAGTAAATTTTTTTTCATTGTATTGGACTCGTGAAAGACGACAATTAGGAAAAATTAGAAAATTATTTGAATCAAATCTTGTATGTACATACATACTCGAGCAACGTTTTTGGAACGCAATGAAATGCGTGCCGCGCATGCGCGAGATTTGTTTTCCTTGAACTGAACCACCGGCCGTGAACGACGCGACGGAGCGGAACAATAACGCGGGGATCATTGCGTCGTCGGTAAAGTCGCGGACATGCGTGGTCGTCTGTATCGCCGAGGAGTCGATTCGTGCGCTGGTGGAAGAAGATTTAAGTCGCGGGGGATCGCGAGACGCGAGCAAACGAAGCAAGTGGAATGTCCATGAGTGTTTTCGAACGTCGCGCCGCGCGACCCTTCCACTCCTTCTCGCGCTCTCTCCTCCCCTCTCCGTCCCTCCTCCGTAATTACGCCGCTTTTTCCGTTCCACATAAGTGCGTCCATACACACACGCACGCGTCGGGAGTTCCAACCGAATCAAGTTCCGCGTCTGTTCTACTACGTAGTGGTTGGCGAGAGTGTGCGATGGTGTACGACGCGGGACGACGCTCCATTGAATGAATGACATAACTTATATATATGTGTGTATATTATAAATATCGCGTGTACATCGGATCGCGTGATTGACGTGCCTTAACACGGAATAAGTCGGAGTCGGTGCGATCTGGTGCGATCGGCGTCCAAGGAGTATCCCGTACGTTTTACGCGTTCCGCGGCGCGTCGAACGTAGCGTGCGCGCGCGCGTGCGACGGCGCCGCACTACGGGCGGTGCGGAACGAGAGCGGAGCGGAGCGGTGCCGTGGCGTGGCGTCGCGCGGCACGTGCGTTCACTGCCGTATTTTGTCTCCGCTATTGCTCCAAGGAGGCAGCGAGCCATTAATTGATAATAAACCTGCGTTCACTGTCAGCGTCTTACGAGAGCGACAATGGCCGCGGACTGCGTGGCGGACGGCGATTACCTCGGCGAGTATTCGCGATTCTTCGCCGAGTTCGTCGCCAGGGTGAACCCGGACGATCAGCTGCCGGTGAAGGTGAGCGTCTACGACGTCAACGAGAGCGAGCTCGTCGGTGAGATCATCAACGTGACTCTACAGTACCTCAATCGAATGTAAGCAAACGCGTTTGTTGTTTGGATTAATCATCGTAGGAGTGGTGTGTGTGATGCGTGCGCTGTCATGCGTTTTTGCGTGCGTTCGCATTTGACATTCCGTGTATACCGACATGCCGAAATCATGCATGACTCCGCGCCTGCGTTTGTGAAGCGCGAGACTCGTTGCTTTCTAATCTCTCGTATCTGTAAAGACAATTTTATCTTTCGACAAAAAAAAAAAGCTTGGGATATCTAGAAAAAAAAAATGAGAAATATGCAATTTGATTTAATTGCCTCTGAATCGTTTTTTGTAAGCGTTAGATCGGATTGCGGCTTAATCGATGATTCATCATTTCTGTAGATAGGATAATAAACACCAATTAACATAACATTGATGTCATAATTTCACATACTCAACAATACGTATATATTATATGTTTTATGTAACATTGTTGAGTATAAAATTATAACATCTCGAGATGTTATGTTACTATTACTTCGTGTTCACTGGAGAATGAAAAAAGACGCGCATTAATTCAAATTGTAATCAATTTTTTTTACTAATATTTAAATAACAAAAAAGCGAGTAGCCACAGATAAATAGATCAATTAAAAATTCTTTTAATTATATAATACAATAACAAATATAATAACATTAAACTGGACGTTAGATGAATCACCGCCAGATTATGTATTGCACCAAAATTGTATGGTATAAATGGGACTATCATATGACGATAATTTTTATCCAGGTAGAGACGCTTCGGAGATATCAAGGTCAACTTCGTTTTTTTAAACGGAATTATATAAATGTTTTTTTATAATTAACGTGATTCCCCTAATTCTTCTTCTAATTTAAAGTAGTTAGATAACGGTAATTATATTATATCGTGCAATATTTATAGTTATACAAATTTTTCTCTAGACCCTATAGATTTAAAGATATTTCAGATGCTAATAGTTATTGAGACACCCTGTATAATAGAAGAGCATGAAGAAATAAAGAACATGAGCTAATTTTAAATCTTTTAACTTTTTACTTCTTTTAACACCGTTCAAACTGGGTTACTATGAAAATTATTTAACGATGGTTCATTTAGTTTAGATGTCATTACATTTTAAAATTATATTTGTTTTATTTTTAATAAATTTTCACATATTAAAATTAAAAGAAATGTTTTAAATTGATGGATTTTCTAGCTTGTGTTTAAGTATCTCACATAATTTGTTGTTTTTCGATTTTTAAAAAATAAACAGACACAAGTTTATTAACTATTGTATTAATAAACTTAAAGGTCTCTTGGGAATCTAATAAAGTATTAAAGTTATTATAATATTTTCGAGACACCTTATATATACAATATATTATAACGACATCATTGCGATAGTTGATTTTTTAATAGAGTATACAAGAAGAAATCCGAGAAAGTTACGAAATATTTTCTCTTGTAATTCTGAATAAACGCGATTTTTTTATATTGCAGCTATAGCACAAATATACTCGAGCTCTTTCAAAGACGCGAGAATATCGTGTGCGGCGTGGAAAAAAGTCGGCACGCAAAAAAGTTACGCATAGTTGCACGGTGCCTCACGCGAGCAGGAAACGTACGTAAAATTATGTAAGAAATTTGCCCTCTCGAACTGCGAGTTCTTCGAAGGCGCGAAAAGACCGAATCGTCGTGAGATGAAAGCTACTTCCGTGCTTATCTACTTTAACTGAAACCGTCACGGGACTATCGCCGCCCATCGTTATCACGAACCAGACGGAAAGGATAAACACTATACGCACGATACATGATAAACGAAAGATAGCCATAAATATTTAAGCTCACGCTTCTTGTAGTTGCACTGCATGTATATGTTTCTTTATGATTGTGTGTGTAATTTTTTCTTTTTACTTTGTCTTTTGTAAAGAAATTCTGAGTATTCTGTTTATTTTATTTTTAGTGTGAAGAATATAAATAATACAAGGATAAATTTTTGATTAAAGATCTGTATATTAACCCTTTTTAGAATATTTTTTAAATTTTGTAAAAGTGTAGAAAAAGATGTTCTTTTTTCTTCCTCATTTAAAAATCTTAATAGCAAATTTTTTATATATTTAATTACTTGTAGGATATTAAAAAAAAAACTAAAACTATAAAAAAAAAATAAAACTATTGTTATGTTAATACTTTCATATTTTATTATATCAAGAAAGACTCCAAACTGATTAAAAAGTACATTTGTACTGATGAAGTTGGTATCGCTTTGTAAATATTTTTCGGAAGTAAGAAATACGATAAAAGTCATGCGATTTGGTTTCAGATACTGTCCACCAAGCTTACAATCCTATATTTCACGTCTCGTAATACAAGCGATCAAATCAACATGCAAAAAACAGCCGGAAATCTGCGGACTAAGGCAGCAAGAAAAGAGTAAGTTTTTTTTTTATATACATATATATAATTTCGTAGTATACTTTAATAAAATTTGCAAAAAAAAAGAAACGAAATATGAACTGTTTATTTAAAAAATTACGTAGACAACTGATTTCTAAATATTATAATTTTAACGTACAGTCAACGTAATGCTATAAATGCTTTTTTTTGATTGGCTATAGTAAAATTCTTTCTTCTGATTGGTCAAACAAATGTTTCGAAGCATTCGTAGTGAGACTTTAACCGCAACTTTAATGAAAATAATAACTATTGATAAATTAAAGATTTTATAAAATTTATTATATTTGAAATAAATAGCTCGTACAACGATCAAAATAATTTATAAACGATTTAATTTAACGAATTAATTTATTTCTCATAATTCCATATAAATTTTTCGATGGATTTTTTCGCAGCGTACGCCCCTTTGAAACTCATGCAGGCCGTCACAAATGAAGTAAACGAGATTTGCAGACGGTATTTAGATAACAGCAGGCTAGCCCTCTTGCCACCGCCTTCATCAACGCCGCAAGTGACAGTGGGTGCTATCAGAAATGCCAGAAGAAAAATGGAAGACCGCCACATGATTTTGCACGACTTAAATACCATGTTTAATATTCAGGTGAAGATCCCGCTAGCTGTTCGCAATCATTTAATTGATTTAATTAATAATTTAATATATAATTTTGAAGTAATAAGCATTAATTTGCGTGTTAAAGTTTATTAATAATTATATTAAATTAATTTTGACGTTATATTGACATATTAATATATGAGCTGATACGTTAATTTGTACTTTGCAGGATGACACTATCGTGGATTACTACGCAGTATTTGATGGCCACGGTGGACAGGACGCCGCGGCGTATTGTGCGACACATTTGCATCAGTATTTGGTCGAAAGCGTGCACTATCCTACTGATCCGGAAAGGGCGTTGCGCGATGCCTTCCTGACGACCGATGCACAATTCATAGCGAAATCGAGTATGCAGGTAAATATTTCTTACGTGAAATGCTATATTTTATTTGTATAATCGCTACCGATGACTTTATTGATTCGTTATCTCGTTACAGAAATTGAATGGTGGAACCACCGCGGTTTGCGCGTTGCTGATAAATAAGAAATTGTACATTGCTTGGGTTGGCGACTCTATGGCTTCTCTGGTTTCATACGGCAATGTCAGACAATTGGTCAATCCTCATCGACCAACGAGAGAAGTAAGTAACCTAAATTTTCTATTTTCTTTAATAGAATAGAAGTTGAAATATTCCTGTTTAAATCGCGTATCCAGTTTAAATCTTTAAAATATCCCGATCTTGCGACGAACTTCAATTCGTATTTATAGCTGAACGTTAATAATTCTTGATGCGAAACTAATTTAGCCCATCGATTTAATCAATAGTTCACCAGTTTAACAATTTTTTTAAGCTTATTCGAGAGACTATGTTTTTAATTTTTATTAAAATACTCTTTTGCTATTATTATATCTTCATTCTTTGAAAGAGAAAAACCACTATGAAGATTAATTTTATGATTAAAAAATTTAATTAGTGTAATAACGTTGAATGATACTGATATCTCTAATTGTCATATGTAATTTTGCTTCGAATCACGTGATCGTACAATATTACGTGCTCATAAAACGGGCAATGTACCCGAACTCGCGTCGTTTGTACACCAGGTGATATGGCAGTCGGATCGACCGTAATCACCTGTCTGTCGTGAATATTTTTAAACAACAATCCACGTTTGGGATCTATGATCGGTACATAATTACGAGTCTCGTTCAAATACGTTTTCCCCATTCTCCAGTGATAATATGCGAGATCTCGCTTGAGTGGCGACAATTTTTTCTCCCCTCGGTAATACGGTAGCCAATCTTCCGATTTAAGTCGATCGTAAAAGTCAATGTAAGCTGATTCTTCGAACTGTAATTTTGTTATGAAACGTCGGATGAATATGATGGTCGACAGAATCCTTAATCTGTTGGCTCGTTCGCGCAGGGCAAGTTCCTTCATTAACGTACTAGCTGGTGACACGAATTCCGAAGTGAGTTCGTAATGCCGGTGAACGGGAAACAGTAGATCTCTCACGATTTGTAAGCGACGATAAAAGCTCTCCTCGCTCAGAGTCTCGCCGGTGCAGCGATATCCGAGCTCGGCCAACTGGCGCGCGGTTTTGCTGCTTTTGAAGTAGCAAATATCTGCAGGTGTCATCAGCGAGTCTAAATATTCTTCATAATTTTGAAAACTCAGCAATCTTCTGTCGCTGTCAATCTGCGTTCCGATGACAGTCATGTTTATAAAAGAATAGAGATATAGAGACAGAAGATTTTATTTTTAAACCGGTAATTTACGTTGTCATTGACGCGACACATACGGAATGCTTTGTATTATGAACAATCGAGACGCGTAAAATGTGAATCCAAAAGGTAATCCAAGCGAGAGTATCGACACGTAAATATCGACACGTTTGACATCTATACAATACGTTATCACGAGAATGTTATGCTCGACTCGCTTTTACTGACATTGCCACGTGCAAAATCTATCCAAGCCGGGTATGATGTGCCCTATTTACTATATACATATATATTTCACGATCTTTTTCCTTTAGGATGAGAACGAACGGATTCGCAATATGGGAGGAGTCGTCGTCCAATGTATGGGTGTCATGCGAGTAAACGGATTCCTCAGTATATCCCGAGCTATTGGTAAGTAATTGTAATGTACGTTTTCTATTATTGCAAAATATAAAAATTTATTGAAAATAAAAAACCCCTTTAACATTTCTAATTCCGTGATACGGCAAAATACTCAAAGCGTTAAATCTGAGTGATGACCTTTCTTAAGAATCATTTTCAGAAGACCATTTTCAAAAATAAGTAAAATCTTTCAAATAATATGAATTTATTTGGTTTGCATAAAATAAAAAATGTAACTTTTTATTTTTGTCACAAAAAATTTACAGGTACACCGCAAGTTGCGTAGTATCTGCGTTAAAGAAACGTCTAATGCCTATTTTTATCAATATAGATTAACATTCATCTTGATCTAATTTATTCTTTATCTTTTTCTAATTTTTAGAACTAGAAAACTATAATGAGTAAGTTGAACCAAGGTTAAAGTTAATTAACATAGAAATAGACATACCCAAGCGGAACACTATAGATTACGATATCATTTTAACATTAAAATAAATTTTAACTGATCGTAAATACTGAAGTAAAGTAACTTTTAATTATATTGAAATTATTTTTACCTCTTTTTTTATAATAACTTTTGTTACAATGACTAGAATCTGCTAAGATATAAGGATGACTTGGACTAACTTCGACTAACTTAATTGACGCTTAACTCGTAAAGTTCCTACAATAGTTTGTTAATTAATAGAAGACGGTTGTAATAATATAACAAACTTTTTGTTATTTAACATAAAAAAACTTAGACGGACTTAGAATTATAGCTAGAATTCTCATTGTTTTACTGATTGAATTAATGAACGATTAAGTTACTCGAATTAGTTTGAGGTTACTTTTTTATAATATTTTTTGATAAAACTTTTACTACTGAATTTATCAGTCGACCTTCATCGCGATGAAAAAGATGGTACGATATGAAAGTATAGATGGAGACAGTGTGGTCGATCATGACATAGGTAATAAACGATGCTCGCACATCGTTTAGAATTTTTCACGTACGAAACGCGAAGTCGCACGTAAGAAACCAATATTAGTTTCGAAGTCTCGATGTTTCATATAACTTTATAGAATTTATAAAAATGTAAATATAAAAATTGTGTACGAATTAAGATTTCATCACGATCTAATTATTTAATATTTCTAGAAACCAATTCAGTCGATACTACTAAGAGTAACATATAACAACGTTATAATTTTGTAGACAACAGTAAAACTGTTATGTAAAATTAGTGTTTTATTACATTTATAGCGTTGTGTGAATAGCGAATTTTACTGAAGTATCTAAAAATTTAGATAGATACAAATCTAAAAATAATATCATTGGGCAATCAAAATAATTATATAGAAAATTCAAGTATGATGAGCAATGTTGCAAAATATTTTGGTACTCTAACAATCAATTTCAACGTCTTACTTTTGATAGTCCAACAAAATTGTTTTTAGATCTATTGTACATATATCCAGTTAAATTTTTGAATACTTCAAAATCATTCTGTCCGTGAATGTGAAATTATAACATTGATGTTATGTGTTATTTTTAATTAGTATCAACTGGGTAAAGATAAAATTTAAAACTAATCTTTTCGAATTTTTGAAATTAATTATGTTTAATTCTTTCTCTTTTGTAAAAGTATATTAGATCATGGCTGCACCGAATACGTCGCACGGAAATGTTATTTATCTCCATTTTCTTAGGCGATTGTAAGAAAATTACTTTTTCGCTTTTCACGGTCTATGAAATCTCTAGTCTACGCACGTAGTCGAAAGCATGATACGCAACTAATCTTGAGATCGACATTATTTTCGACGGATTCAAATTAGTACGGTAGACGGAAGTAATCCATTTTTATTGGAAATGTTACTTTCGAATTGACGTAAACAACGTAAGTTTACTCGGAGAATTAAAATCATTTCGATATCGAGCTTTTGGTCGCAAATAATCTGTCGCACGATTTCGAAACAAACTCGAAGTCGTT
>NW_017275769.1:12686-82411 GCF_001594065.2 Cyphomyrmex costatus
TTAAATAATACATGATTAATATAATAATTTAAATAATAATTTTTTTAATATTCTATCTTTTCATATTTGATCTGAAAAAAATTTCGCTTGTGGCGCATTAATGGCCCCTCCCTTGACAAATTCCTGGATCCGCCAATATGCAATGTAGCCAAGTATGGAACGAGTGCCCGGGTGAGCCCGTGCCCAACTACGGCTCAAAGCACGACCTGTAAAGGTGAGGGAGGAAAGAGAGAAAAGAAAAATTCTAGCCGCGTGCTGGGTATCCTGTTAGTTCCGTTCGCCCGCTGACACAATACTACGTGCAGTTACGCTCCGGGAGCGCTCTACCAAGTGTGGCTCGCACAACCGCATGTTCGGAATAATTAAAAGACTCTGTTTCTCTCGTTCTTGCTTGCCTTCGGATGCGTAGGGCTCGCGAGCCGCGATCTATCGAAAGTTTATCGAAGCGTTGATCTCCCGACGTGCTCCAGAGACCAAGATGACCATCCACGATCTGTAAAAGATTTTTATTGCGACATTTTTCATTCACATGAGCATTTGCGTTGCCCTATTCCTCATTAAATTACGTCGTATAAAATCCGATTGTATCAAGCGATTGTATGAGCGCGAATTAAATAAGCCTGGTTTAATGACTCGCCATCGTTAGCATAGAGAATTTAATTAACTGAAATTAATTAACGCAATAATGTTAGCGTAACAGGTCCTAAATATAAAAGCTTCGTAGGATTCATTACGAAATTGTAAAAATTAATTTGTATTATGGTGAATGAGATAATTCGGTTGCGTGATGCAAATATGTTTTCTCGTGTGTGTACATCAAGCTCCGGCGCGGTTTCGAGAGGATAGTATATGGAAGAAAAAGCGGCGTTCAGATTCATAATAACCGGAAGCGCGGCGTTGTTGCAGTGGCGTCGTTATTTAAATTAGCCGCGCTATTCATTAAACAGTTAATTATACTTAATTGCGCGCCGCGTGGCGTGTTTTTCACGTGTAAAATATCTGAATTACGGGCTTTACCAATGGGTAAACCGTAACAGTTGCCTCCGCTTCAATCTTAATCGCATACTTTCGGAGCTGAACATTCCTTTCCGCTTTTCGCGTTCGCGCCTATAGTGCAAGCCTCCGCGAGCGCGTGCCTCTTTTAACAGCGCTCTTTCGTTTCTTTTTCCAGGCGATGTCCCGTATAAACCGTATATCAGCGGCGAGCCCGAGATTCGATGCGTAACTCTGGATGGCAACGAGGATTTTCTTATAATCGCCTGTGACGGATTGTGGGACTACGTCGATCAGAGAACCGCGGCGCTCCGTGTCTACCGACAGGTGTTGCAGAATCCCTGTGAGTTATTTCACTTGATTTAGTAATTAATCAAATAGTGAATTCGCGCACTACTGGATTAGTGCGTATTACAAAGGCTGCATATTACAAAGGCTGCTTTGTACCTAAGTATCTAAATACAACGGCATAATATAGGGTGTGTTCCGATATAGACTGCCAGTGCTGGCAGTACTGAAAAATCGTTCCATTATTAATGCGCAGCGCACTGCGACATTATCTAGTAACATCAATAACGTCATAAATGGTAGCCATGTTGTCACTGCGACTACTGCAGCTTTCGAGGTGAGACAGTCGCAGTGTAGCACTTTAAATTTGTTCTAAAATACGACGTTACAGCAGTGCTGACAGTACCACAGTAATTTTGAAACAGCTGCGGCGGTACACTGTTATGACGTCACGTTTACTGCACTGCCAGTAAAAACGGAACATACCCATAATCAATTTTTTAACGTTTTTAACTTCTTTAAAGATTGCTAAAAAATTGATAAAGCCTGCTTTTAATGCATCCCAGCATTTAAAATATCATATTTTTAAGTTTATTATAATAAACTTAAAAATTTTATTAATTTATAATATAAATTAGAAAATAAATTGACAAAAATTATCGTAAAGTTGTATAATATGTTGCCAGAAATTTTTGGCAGCCACGGATGTTCTGTGTTAAACATATTCTTCTTCTTTCTCTCGTTTCTGTCGCTTTCGCGAATATTATTCATTTATTCAAGGATTTACCTCGTGATTCAATTTTATTGTGATCAACCAAATGAAGACGCTATTAAGTGAGAGTTGAAGACTTTTTAAAAAGCACTGAAGCATCACAGGTTTAATTTTCAATTAATTTTTAGACAATCTTTGGGGTACTAAAAATGTTCAAAACGAAGGACATTTTTAAAACGCAACTAATTTATATAGCTTAAGAAATTGATCTCTTTTGCGAATCGCAATAACTTTTCACGGGTAAATTCTTAGAAGATTGTGGAAGAAATTTCTTATCGAGCAATAACGAGGAGAAAATCCATTGAATATCATCGCCGGTAAGTACACCGCGTGCACGTATTCAACGTACATTGATCGATACGACGTACTTTAAGCGATAAGTATGCTCTTGCAGAAAATCCAAGTCGAATCGTTTCCATTGCCATATCGCTTGAAGCGCTCGTAGCACTCCAACGATACTATGATACTCGAGAAAGTAGGGGAAACGATGTCGTTTCGTCGGGGAATTTGTGCTAGAAAAGACGAATCTCTTTGTAATCCAGTCTCTCTCTTTTTCTCTCTTTCTCTCTCGTTATATTCGTGGCATTTACTTGCTATGCTCTGTTTCCTCGATTTCCGGAATGGACGTGACATAAAATTTGCGTATAGCATTTTGCGCGATGCGCTCTCCTGCCGATCGGTTGGCCTTCCTGATGCTTTTGCACGAAATCCACTGAAAAAGGAATCTGGTAATATCTATACCAAATATTGGGTAAGGTAATTCAAATGTTTGATTAATATAACCAAAAATAATTTCTATTTTTTCAAATATTTAGTAAATGTTACTTAAAGATTGGTTATATTATTATATTATATTTAGTAAATATTTAGGAAAACAGAATTATTTTTAGTTATATTAACCAAATATTAATTGGCATTATTTCTGAATATTTGGTGATAGCTATTACCTGCAGACTTTTTTCAGTGTACAAAGAATCGCTATAATATGCGATACTCCGAGGAAATATGACTGACAGTTCCGCTGTTTATACATGTACTGTATGACGATCGGTTCTTTTCTCGCGTAAGCTAAGCTACTTTTTTTACAACGAGAGATGAGATAGCGGGAAGAGATTGAAACAGCTGAAGTAGCAGGTGAATGAAAAATTGCCACAATTTCATGAAAACGCAGTTAGATATAAGAGCTGTTTTTTATTTTTGTTTCCAGAGGGAATAATAAAAATAAAATAAAACATTCAAATTTAAAATAATAACATTTCAAGCATTTAAAAGTGAACGATATCAGCAATTACGTAACAACGGTCATCAGTTGTATAAATTAATAATAATAACAATAATATAATTATTACACGAAAAGAATGATTTTGCTGATACGTAAAAAAATTTAATTTAATATAATAGATCCGGAAATAATTTTATTTGGAGTATCAAAATACATCTCTCAGACATGGTCAGGAATGCTACAAAAAATTTTAGCATTCTAGCAACCAGTTTGTGTAGTCATTTTGATGATCCGAACGAAAGTTATTTTCAGATCTATATTTACCTAAATTTTTAGATACTTCAATAAAATTATTTTTTCCGTGTAATGATTGTTATCATTAAAATATAGTATATACATCTGGTAATCGTATTGTCATAGAGTTGCTGATGTGCACTTTTAAACGCATCATTCCGAGTACTTCATTTTATTTTCAAAATCTGAATATTTATTATTTTATTACTTTTTATTTTAAATACAAATGTTTTATTTTATTTTTATTATTCTCTCTAGAAATGATAAAAATAAAAAACAGCTTGTGCTAGCTGCGATTTCATAAAATTGTGGCAATTTCTCATTCATCTGCTATTTCAACAAAACCTTTCTTTCCGTATGGATATTCAATGTATGTGTCCCCAGATGTATGCTTTATAAATATAAATCTTTCTTCTGATTCTTTGTTTAATTTTGAGTTTTTAGTAACAAAAATATCGATCTGCATGAATTACAAATGAATAGTGCTTAAAATATAAATATTCTCGAGAAAGAAAAGTTTACTCGGAATCGGTCAAGTGCAGTAAAAAAGAAATGTGTCCGAGATACTCGGTACATTTCAGATAGTTGATAGATACGGTATCACGTGTACTTGATGTTTGACACTTATATTGCAAACGATATATTTCCTAGTAACAGCAATCTTCAGCCGGACGGAAGCAATAAAGTCGATAAATCTTTTCCGGAATCCAACGTATTTCTTTTACTGTATATAAACTCGTAATTGAATCATCGTTCTTGTCTTAATACAAGACACTGTCTCGAAAACGTTGTAGACGTCTTCTCGACTGCTTCGTTTTGTTTTTTTTTTTTTTGCCTTACTAGTGTCGAAGGGAGATCTGTCGAATGTAACGCAAACTCGGTGCTCGCCTTTTCCTTCGTTCTCGAGCAGGCAGGCCGATCGGCACAAGCTTGGCGGCTTCTCCGATCTCTCACTCGCTCGTCATCCGTCTGCACGGTCGGCCGTCTCTCTCCCGTTTCGCCTTTTCCTCGGGACATTTTCCCTTCGATTAATTTTTCGCCGCGAGCTCGCGTCTCGCGTCTCTCAGTTGGTGACTCAGTGATTCACAGTGATTCATAGTGCCTCTAAGGAGAAAGACCTCGAGGAGAATATTAGGAGTCCGATCGATTGCCTTCGTACAAATTCGCCCTGGTAAGTCGCGGATTATCCGCAATCAATTAACTGTCAAGCGCGAATAACGATAAAGAATGGCAGACAGGGAAGGAAAAAATTCTCTCTAGTATCTTTAAGAGAATTTTTTGAAAAAGCTGTTAAATAGCAAAATCAATGTGAAGTTATCATTAAGAAATTGTAGTTATTAATTTATTCGGTTAATGAATAATTGAAAATCTAGGTAAATTAGAAACTCGTGACAAATTAACTTAAGTTGTTAATCTATTATTTATGATAATTTAAGACTTTTTATAGAAACAAGTAGATATTTATATAAGAGTATATAATTTATAATTAATGATTATATAAGACTAATTATTGTAAACTATTATCGATTCCTGAATTTTTAAAGCCTATTTTATCATTCTTGAAAACACTACTGGATAGCAAAAATTCTTATAAAATCTAATAGTTATAGATTTTAGAAATTGTAATTATGTAGAAACTGTAATAGAATATTATTTAGAAATTATTAATTTTTATATTTCTACGAAATTAAATGTTGAAATTTAATTGGAAAATAATTGAAAAATTATTAAACGAATTAATTTTGTTTACTATTTTTTCAAAAACGTTATAATATATAACGTTTATGTATATTAATCTTTGATCATCGGGAAATTATATCATGCTTGCTCAGTCAACTCGCTTATTTAATGACGACGCCGATTATCTTCTAGAAGACCTCGTCGTGTCCGATATTGCTTCGAAATTAGATATCTATCGGTCACGGACATCGACATCGATTGCGTCCGTACGCGTGATGCGCATAGAATCGCGAACAATCGCGGCTAAATGCGCGCATAAGGTGATGCAATTTGACTCTGTCTTCTGATTGTGAGAGCAAGGCAAAAAGATAGAGAGAGAAAGAGAGAGAGAGAGAGAGAGAGAGAGAAAACTCAAAGTAATCGAGCGATCGACGCTGCGCGACAGACGTTTTCCCAGCAACGGTACCGTGCACACTCATCGAAAGGAGTCCGGAAATCTCTCCCCTCTCGCGAAACTACCGTATCGTCCGTTGCGTCCGCGAAAATATGCCTCCCCGTTAGGAAGTGCGCGATTATCGTCGCCATCCTCCGCGCCGACGTAATCTTTCTTTCGCGCTTTTCGCACATGGAATTTGAAAATTACGTAAATGCCAGATCCCACCACAATTTCTATATAGAGAGCGCGTTGCACTATAACGTTGGAATACTGTACTGAATTATATTTGTTGCAATACTTGTAATAATACAGCAAATTCGTTTTAATACACCAAAGATAACTTTTAACAGACTTAACAAGATTTTTAACGAAACATGCTAAGGTAGCCCGTAACTTTTGCTGCTGTAATAAAGAAAACTTGCTGTTATTGTATCAAAAAATTAGCTAAGTTAATATACTGATAATTGCTTACAGATACATAATTTCTTTATTGAATCATAAAATTTTGTTAGTTTCAGATATTGAACTCATCCAATAAACTAGCTTTGCTGAACCATCCAATCTATTTTTTTCCATATGCGTTTATTTTCGTTGCAGCAAAATTTTCAACGCGATTCAGAAAGCGATCTATTTTTTTCTCTTCAATGGTCGGAGCAACAATAGCTTTTTTCAATCGTAAATGAGAATGAGAGACTTTTCACGAATTTAACTGTAGTAGATTTGGATAATTGTATCTTGTTTAAATTAAATTAAATTGAATTAAATTAAATTTAAACAAGAAATAATTGTTATTTTATCCAATTTAATTGAAAAGTCTTTCGTTCGCAATCGATTGAAAACAATCTATTGTTACTTTGATTGTTTGTCGAGAATAATTATTATAAATTAAATTAAATTATGCTATTTATGATTGTAAATTCATTTTTAAAAGTGATGGAATGGGTTTTGATAATACAAGAATCTATACACATTAATGGCTTAAGTACTTAATCTATGAAATATAAATTGTGTTATCTTAGTGTTTTTATATGGATCGCTCAGACGATCACGAATAATAGATTAATGACTTAAGTTGATTTATCCGATTCGAATCCCTAATTCACTCGAAGCTTCAATTATTCGTCAACCAATAGACTAAAGCACGTATCACTTATACGTCTGGACTCTCGACTAATAAATATTGTAGTTGGGGGTAGGCGATATATGTGACAACCGATGGAATGTGCCGATCCCTTCTCGCTTTACGCGGATCTCAGAAGCGTAAAGGCCAATACTCATATTGCACGGTGAAAACTTCGGAGGAGAGAACTCAGAGAACGCAACGTGCGTAGCATTAAGGATCTTCTCTATCCATCTCACGTTCCCATAATTGTTAATTCGGGAAAGCGAGTACCGTGCGAGTAGCGCGCGTGCATTGATGAATCCAGAAATTTGTCAAATAAGACCATTGTCGCCTGCACACAACCGACATTTTTCTCTTAAGATCAAATGTGAAAACGCGATATAATATTAAATTATTATATTAAAAAAGTATAATTTAAATATATAATTTATGAAACGTTTTATTTAAATTTATATTAAAGAAGAGCAATGCAATAGCCTTTGTTTTTTATATATGCATCTAAAAGTTTCTCGAATTAAAAAATATTTTTAGCATATCAAAATTGTGATTAAGCATTTCAGAAATATTAAAAATATACATATAGCGATACATTTTCTACAAATATTTTTAAAAGAGGAAATTCCAAGAAAGGTCATGGCCCTCGTAATCTTCCTCCCCTATAGATCCGTCAGCGCACGCACGAGACGGTTTCTTATCTTTGTGTCAATAATTTGTACGTGCGACGCATTTAAAATTGACTTCGACGACATTTTTCGGAAAGCACGGTGAAAGAAGAAAAGCCTTGGTGGCTGACAAGCGAGCAACGATGGTCACGCAGCATCCCGAAGAAATACGTCGGAGATTCCGTCACGCTCTGACGCATCGTTGACATGACTGCACATACAGCTCCGACACATAGTCCGCTCCTTATTTTAAATAACGTTCTGAATCACACGGGGGCGCATAGCGCTTAAATCCACGATGACAGCATAGCCGTCGGTACGTGAGTCGCATCTGCTTATATACCGAGACGTAATCTTGTGCAATTTGTCTCGATGAAGTCGTATCTTGGTAGACATAGACGAGTTTATTACGTTACAGTAATTATATTATTCAATTTGTATGACAAATGACCCGGAATGTCAATTTTATAGATTATTGATTTAAAACAAAGAAATGTTGATAAATTGAATAACAGCAGCTTTTATTTACATGAGCGACGCAACGAAATCGTTCTAATTTTATTATCTATAGAACGTAGAAATAAAAAATTTAATTTGCTACCAATTTGGCATATCGTAAAATAAGATAATTCTGGAATTGCATTTAGATTGTAAAAATTTTATTTGTATCATCATATTTTTACATGTAGCCGAATTTTGTTAGAGATTTTGTTGAAATAAATCTAAAAATTCGCAGTTAACTAAATATCTGAAAATTATTTTATTAAATCATTAAAATAATTATGAAGAAAACTCAAACATAATAAGTAATGCAAAACAAACGTTGATATTATAATAATCAGCTTGAGTATCCTATATAATTATTTTCATAATTGATTTGTTTTAACAAAATTACTTTCAAATACTATATTCAAAGTTTTTCTACTCAATTAAACTAATAACACATTCATTTGGATATAAATTATAAGAATTGCTTTAATATCGGTCGCAATTCAAAGTGGTCAGTAGTCGTAATCAGGGACTTGTACTCCAATCCAAATTTCGCTTTACTTTTATTAGCGGACTACCGTCCGGTTTACAATTTTCTCAGGTAATAAATGATTAACGAAACCGATTCCGTTTAATTTCGACTAATTGAAATCTCCGGAATAGACGCAGTGTAGCTCGGGCTCCTCTCGGCGCGGCGCATGGCAACAGTGCAACGGCGTTAAAAGATCGCAATAAGGCATTAAACAAAGGAATCCGGGAGGAGCTGAACCAAGACCGCGGTTACTGAAGCGAAACGCCTGGAGCGTTTCTTCGTCTCGAAAGGATTCGTTGGAGAACGAGGCTCTGAAGGAATGGGGGAGGATAAGAAGGAGAGAGGGACGCCAAGTGGGAGGAAGGGGGTACCCATTCACAAGACGTCGCACGAAAGGTGAAATTTGGGTTACACCAGGTCCTTCGCCTCATTATCGTGCTGTACTCGATCTATTAACGATTCGTTCTGAGACATCTCATCCCCTTTCATCTCCCTGTTATCATCCTGGTATGTTAAACAGGGTTAATAAAAGATAATGTTTTTTTTTCAAAGAGCGAAACATTATTTATTTAACATGTTTTTAAATTCATACGTGCTTTAAATAGTATTACGAAAAGCAACATGTTTAAAACATATTAAGAACATCGATTAAATATGTTTTAAATAGATTTATTAAAGATTGACTTTGCTAAAATAAGATCTTTGCAATAAAATTATTTGCAGATTTAAGATTTTTATTAACACATCTAATTATATAGTAATATTCTTATTAAAAAATGCTTATTAAAAGAATTATTGAATTTTCAATTTAATAAGTGATATTATTACTCCAGTTCTGTTTATGATTTTCAGACCGAAAAAGATTTCGGTGCACAGTTTGTTGAATCAGATATGTATAAATTCATAGAAATTAAGCACTTTGACCAGATATAGAAATTTTCTTATTTAATTAGACTGATTAAATAATTATTCCCGATTATTAAAAAATTATTGAAATTGACCAACTCTATACAAGCTTGTCAATTATTGTAGTTCAATTGACATTAATTGCCCTTCGTGGGATAGTTTTCTGAGTTCGTAACATTATAATTTCCAAGCGGCTTTTTTCTTTTCCGACATTACATTCGCAGAAAGAAATATCTTATTATCTAGAAAGATCTGTAAAGGGAAGCTACTAAATTACGATAGTGAGGTTCGAAGAACCGACGCGAGTGAGATCGTTATTGGACGTCGGTGCACCGCGCGAGGCCGAACGAAATATCGGTGGTGATTATTTTCTCCACGCACACCGGCGTATCCGACCGGTCTGGCAGCGGCGAACCTCGTCCTCAAAAAGATCGGTCGAAGGCCACAACAGCCGACCGAGGTATCTTGACTCTCCCTCCAACCGTCGGGTGTCCAACGTTGACGCTGCAGTCGAGCGGCGAGACCGATCGTTTCTCTTTTTTTCGCATCCGAAAAAGTGCCGATCCCACCTCGTTGTTCTGCGGGAGATCGACACGGAAATTGTCCCGCGTAACGAGTTTCTCGCGTTTCATCGCATGAGAATCGCTGACTGGCGAGTGGCGACAACGCTGCAACGGTCGTCCTACAGTCGTCGGAGCGACCTAACCGCAGACTCGGATGAATCATCCGGAGGATCGTCCGTCTTAATCCCTCGATATCGCACACTTCCTTTCGGCTTTCGCACGTACGCCACGCCGGTTTAAAAGCCGGTCTTTCGCGATATCTCTCTTAGCAACGGTCTCTTTATTACAGCCGCCGGCTGTACAATATCATATATAGGATGTTCCCGGGTTAAACCGCCAAACTTGAAATATGAACTTAAGACCTCAAAACAAGATTTTCCTCTGAAAGTTTGCTCGCAAACGCTTTGTTTAAGAGATATATTGACTTCTTAAACTACAAAGTTATACACTGAAAAACATTTATTAAATTTTTATAAATATTTGTTTGGGCAGTATTAACTAAACATTTTTACGGTAAATAAATATTTTTAATATAATAATAAATGATATATATATATATATTTTTAAATCAAATTAATGGTTGATATACCAAATAAATATATGTTCATTATAGATTGATCTCCTTTAAAACAATGAAAATGTAATTATTAAATATTTGTTCAAAATGATACAGTTTTCAGCCCTGAGACAAACATTGTACTTGTCGACAAGAGAAGGAGTGGTTGATTGATACGTGTTCGTCTGTAATTTCTTCACACGCATTATTCTCCGTTTTAATGATTGAAGGTCATTAACGGTACTTTACAAAATTAAGAGATGTATCGATATTATTTATTATTTCTATAGCATGAAACTTAAAAATATCTTTTGAATAGAACATTTGCGAGCAAACTTCTATAGGAAAATTTTGTTTGTTTTGAGATCCTATATTCGTATTTTAAATTTAGTGATTTAAACCAGGAACCTCCTGTATGTATAATATTATATATTGAAAACGAGATAAATTCCTTGCATGTATTATACTATCTTAAGAGTAAATTTAATGACACACACAAATTGATGATCGATCTTTTCATCAGGAAAAATTTCTTTGGCGAGAAGCCATCGCTAGGATAATCTCGATATCTTAATCTAAAATGTAATCTGTAATCTTCTGAAAACATTATGATCCGTTTAAAATTAAATGGATGATGTGGTTTATTAAACTAATTATATACCTTCGAAAGTTTGCAGATATTTTCAATCATTTATCATCAGATTCATACGTCTCAACATTTTAATGAAGAACGATTTAATTAAACGAGATTGAAGGAGAAAAAGAATACAAAGTTTCGCACATGTTTTGATTACAAAAGACATTGGATGTTCTTGGCTGTTAGACCGTCGAAAGTAATTTGAATTCCGTCGCTTCAAGAGAGTTTGCGATGGGACGTCATTAACGCTTTCATCGCCAAGACGTTAACCGAGCCGGATATAATCACACCAAGCATTACGGTCGAAAACAAAACCCAGCCGCACAGAGGCGAGGCGTCTTCGTGCTTTTTACGCTTATGACGCCAGCAAGTTCCAATTTTAGTGTAGCGTGCGAGCATTCGCTCGCGGGACATTCGTATCTGACTCACGGCGACATTCCTCGCGTCGCTCGCCGGATGAATTTGATTTTTTCCCGACGAGCGCGACGCGCAAAGAGCACACGCGAGCGGATAGATCCCGAGGAGGGAACTGGTAGTGGGATTTTCTAACGTTTTTCTCGACAATTATTGTTAACTAGTGACAGCCAACGAGAGCTGCGCTTTTTTGCAGGATCGTCCTTGCCATTGACAGTCGCTATAGTTGACAGTAGCGACAATCGCCGCGAGACGTTAGAGAATTTCTGTGTACTGGAGAGAATAACCGAACGAAATCTCATCGAGCTCTCTTGATCTGCCAGACGGGAAGAAAATGGAAATGGGCGCGGCGGAGATGACGCTGCTGAAAATCGCTTCCCCGTGGTGTCACCGACGAGCGCTAAAAATAACGGCGGCTTCTCGCGTTTGGGCATAGTCTCTCTCGTTTGAAGGATTTTAACAGCTGAAAGGCATTTCTCGTCCTAGGACGCGACATGCCCGAGGTCGACGACCCCACCTTTTCCGAGAGGCGATTCGTTGGGAACGCTCGAAGTGTCGTAAACTCGGTTCCTCGAGTAGCACTGACCTGCACAACCTGACGACGGGGCACGACTTCCGCGAATTGAGCAGATATCGGGCGATTGCGTTTCCTCGTTTCTTATTTGAAATACGATAACAGCTATTGAAATAATGATACAAGTTGCACTGGTATTTGATCATCGAACATTTATCTAAATCAATGATCTTCATGCTTTTTGAAGGGATAACAAGATGTTTACTTGAAAAAGTTTGAAATTTTCAGAGGATTTCTTTTATTCCTGAATTTTATTGTTACTCAAGGAAATCTTTAGAATTGTAAAAATAGCAAAATTAGAATTTTTCTTTTAAATTTAAATGTCTGTCTTTTTCTGAAAACATTATTTCTTTGACTATTTTTTCTTGATAATTCAAAATATCACAATGTCATAAAATGTGATAATCAGTTAGCAATAAGTATAACATATATTCACGTATATTCTCATGTGACTCGTGAGTTTTTATTTAAAAAATCAGGATGACAGTAGAAGATAATTTACAATAAAAGAGAATAACTCAATTGATAGTATAGTGAGCCTTCTCAGTATCCTATAGGTTTCATGGCTTCAATTGTAAAAAGGATTGATGTAATCTCGTGGAATCTCGGTCTTCTCCTAACTTATGTTATTGCAGTCTTGGCTATAAGTATAAAGTACCTTCTATTTATTGCATCTTCTTTAAAAACGATGGCAATAAAATCCAAAGGAAAACTAAAATTGTTATAGAAATAAATATTACTTTGTTATACTGTATATTTTTTGACACAGATGAAAATTTAAATTTAAAATATCAAAATGTTATTTAATGTAGGGGACTGAGTTATCATTATTTGTCTGACAGTGCAGATGTAGAACGTCCATTTATGGGGATACTCTGTATTTATGTTTTATACCTTAGCCAAGGTTGTATATATAATTTATTCGCATTGCTTATAAATTCTAATTGCATTAAAAGGTTCTCCAATTCTACCTAGAATTTTTAATAAAATTACTTAGAAATTCCGGAAATTTTTTACAAAGTATTAATAAACAACTTGGCTATAAATAGAAAGATGTTCAAAAGAAAATAATCAATTGAAAACGCGTCATCTATCAGAAATTACTGTACACTGAGTTTGTGCGTTATGCATGAGAAGGATTCTCGGTTGGTTCAAGAGCCAATATTAAATCAGAATGTCATCGTCCAGTTGCTATAACTTGTATTCTTACGTCACGCTTATCGTTATATCATCCCAACTGCCTTTGCCAGGCTTTATCGAGAATACTCTATTAACGACTTCCGTCTACGACTCGGCCGCGGATGTTTATTTAGAATGCGCTCAACATCCTGAATAATAATAGCAGCGCTATTCTGCAAGAGAGAAAGAAAGAGAGAGAGAGAGAGAGACAGAAAGAGAGATTTTCTCTTCTATATAACGTTTTCACTGAAGCAATGAGTAATTCGCGGCGCTCGAGCTTTCGTGCTTATGGCGATAATAAACGTGGTGATGTCACCCGCGGTCGCATCTATCAAGGGAGTGGTTAATCGTCACGAGGCGTGTAAAAATATATTATTATGCGTGTGGCCGGCATACGTGATATGTGCCATCTGGTACACTTCCTCGTTGGTCAGGAAGCATCAACTACCACTTTATAGAACGCACCACGCCCACCATGCGTGAAATTTTTCGCTGGAGTAATTAGGAGTTTTAGGTGGTGTATGTTCTTATTAACACGCGAGATTGTTTTATTTCTTTAATTATTATTAATATGAGATATAGAGTAGGCCGCGGTTATGCCTCGTTCATCATAATGATCTAAATATTAATTTTATACACTTCACGATGCGAATGGCGAGATTATAATTCCACTTTGTTTTTATCTCGTTTCAGAATTGTTATATATGATACGCTTTTTCTATTTTACTATAATAGGTATCTTGTAATGCATACATTCGATACTGTAATTTTGGTTACCGGTTAATATTATTATATCTTTATCGAAAAAAGGGAATATATAATTTACAATAAAAATATATATTACATATTATAAATATGTATATAAGATAAAATATTTATATTTACGTTATTTTCAAATTAAAATAATTTTCCAGGTTTTTTTATATTTATTATAATTTTGAATGAAAAAAACTCCGGACGATTAAATTTTTTACATAATTAAATTTATTTGTCTTATTAACTATACATATATATATATTGTACAAACATACTATATATAATTATGTATTTTTAAAATAACTAATTAATATTTTGTGACAATATATTATTTTTGTAAATAAAATTGTATGAATAATAATACGAAAACTTTTATGGCATATAGGCTTAATAGCAAAATAATATTATTATTTTATAAAGTAGATCGCTTGATACGATAATCGATAATCGATTTCTTATTCGCGCCGTCGAACGATGCACTCGTCGTAGAAGAAAAAAAAATATCGTCATGTCTGGGCGGCTTCTCATAAATGGAGAAAGCCAGAAATTGGCGAATTAAGGCATGGAGTTTCCAGTTTCTCGCTACGAAAAGTGCTTTCCAAGCACATAAATACGCACCTCAATCACGGGATAATTACGCGGCCGTCGAGTAATATATATGAGTTTGATAAACTCGAAATAAAGAATGTTATCTCGCGAATAAACATCGGCGATGCAATTGTGTAAGTAAGCGCGATTTTAACACGCCGAGGCCGATAATTATACGGTAGATTATCGTCGAGAAAGTCACTTAAAGTCGAGCGCATCGGATTCACGAGCGTTCGTTACGCTTGTACGACCGTGTTCGCGATCGTTCCACGCCGCGGAGATCGAACAAGAATGATCCATATTCATTGTGGTTTAGGTCGGGATCGTTTCTTCAGTGAAGATAATGTAGAACGTGTGGCGTGTTTGGAATCGCGATAGATCAAGGTGGTCACGCATTTAAAATACATCTCTTCTCGTGATTCTGCAGGGGAGAATATAACTTTTATAAAGATACGCCGAGGAAGTCGATATTCTAGCATCTTTCGAGCCTTAATTATAAAAGACGTAAATTCGAAATGTAAGCTAACTATATATTGTAAACGTTATACTTATTGTCAATAATTTAATTTACGGGGTTCTATTTGATTTGGTTCATATTAATTAGGCCTATTTTTTAAAGAAAGTTTTCTTTTAAAAAATTGATTTCACATGAGTTTCACAAATTGAGTCGTGCAATTGCTTCGTGCATGTGTAAGGAAATAGAAAGCGTGAAGAGTCGTCTCACCTCAAACGTGACGCTTATTGGTAAGCGATCATTATTGACATTCGTTTTCTCAATTACCGAATTCTTGCGTTCGCTATTACGTTAAACTTACTCCGTGCTATATTAGGAAAAAGCAAGGAGAGAATAATAATATTGAAGCAAACGGTTGGAGAAAGGCGACTAAACTCGGACAAGCTTATTTACTCGGCCATGAATGCGCGATGTTCTCGAATTCCTCGCTAATGTGAAAAAAAAAGAAGAAATTAGAGCCAGTTTTATAGACTCTTTAGTCGACGCAGGGCCGTGAATAACACATTAATAGCTTGCTTGGTTAAATGTTTGAGTATGCCAGTATATACTCTATTCTATCTATTCTATTTTTCTTAGTCTACATTGTATTGCATGAAAAAGAATTATTCGTATTATTTATAAACATATAGAAAGTGGAAGACGAATCGGGAACAAATATAGACTATGAAGATTGCAATAAACTTCCTATAAATGCTACAAGAACAAAGACACTTTATAATTATTAGCGTGTATTTTATTAACTTGATTGGAACATCTTAGAATGCGGTTTGCATTATCATGCTTTTATTCATTTGTGACATGCGTACTGCAATTTATTGCCTTATGTAATTTATAAAATATTTTACTCTAAGAGAAAGAGAGAATAAGGAAGTCAAAGGGGCATATCTCAAATTACACGAAAAAAACATTTGCAAAGAAAAAGCAAGGAAAGCAAATTAATATTTTATCTATCTTGTCGATTTTTTAATTTCCGTATTTTACAAACGCTAATATATTTTTATTGCGCGTATAATAAATATATTAATATTTTGTTTTGGTCTTTGTTGTGTTAAAAAAAAAAAATTGAAAAATTTTATGTTCCGAAGACGTCAACATCTTATTTTTAAATATCGGAACAATAAGGTCTATCCTTTGCACAAATTTTGTATGTATATATTCCATTGTGCATTCTTGTGTGTACAATGGATTGACGGACGATTATAACCCAGGGTTAAATATTTACATTAATCTTTCTTATGCTCATTACTACCAATGTAGTTTAATTTCAATCTTGATTTAACACTAACTCTTCATCTTTTTCTCGTTTTAAGAATTAAAAATGTAGAGTAAGTTGAATTCAGATAATTAATCTATATAAGTAGCAACAAACCTTAGCCCAT
Source organism: Cyphomyrmex costatus (assembly GCF_001594065.2). Classification (NCBI taxonomy): domain Eukaryota; kingdom Metazoa; phylum Arthropoda; class Insecta; order Hymenoptera; family Formicidae; genus Cyphomyrmex; species Cyphomyrmex costatus. Next base: position 29,244 of record NW_017275769.1, read on the forward strand.
TTGTTTCAAGAAATAGACAGAGAGAGATAACGGATCTACAAAAAAAATTTTAATCTAGGCGTAATTCATAAATGTATTATTTGTATTTTCTAAAATTAGAATAGAAAAATTATATGACATCCACCGAAAATATTTGATATTTAAAAGAACATTATTGCAATTATAAAATTAACTTTATTTAGTAAAATAATTATATAATTTTTTCGAAAGAAGTTAAATAATTTTTTAAGTATAAACTTTTATAAAAATTTGTAAGTGTAAGTCTATTTCTTAAATTTTTATTTAGATCATCAAAATAAGAAGAGAATTAATTCGGTGAATGATATTAATATACGATATGCAAGTAATATTAATTATTTGTTTCGCGGTTGCTCTATACTTTGCAGGCTTCTCCTTCTCTCTAATTTCTCTACTACTTCTAGTTTTCTTGTAACATCCACATACAACTCTCGCAAAAACAATGTTAATTACGTGCCTACCCTAATTACCAAAATATGATAATTGTTAAGGTATTTAGTACAGCACTCCCGACCTTAATTGCATGCGACATGTACAGTCAACCCTCTTATAACACGGTACTCTGAAAACACTGTTTCATTATAACACAGTGCAAAATTGCTACAGATTTCGTACAACACGATTCTTCGAAAACACAGTTTCCATATAGAACGATTTAATAAATTTGGAGAACCCTCATATGTACTATATAACACGAGTTAGGTATTTGATTCGGAGATCAAAATCGTATATCATTTTAATAATTCCACAGTTTACATAGGTACAGTACGATACAAATCAATTGTGTGTTATAGGAGGGTTGTATTTTACTATCTTGCGATAGAAGAATAATATGAAAAAAAATACGATTAAATTAAGTAGTACGTTCGATACACGCAATATCTCGTAAATTAGCAGATGGTTTTAATCACTGATATATAAACGTTGAATTTACACTACGTAATTAAGAAATATGAAATACAAATTTTTTATTTCGAATTATAATTAAATGCCTCGATACACCACTTGTTTCTGAGTCAATTTCTCATTTACTTTTACGAAATAAATAAATTGATAAAATTCAAAAATAGCTTTTCACTCTGATATTATACGAGAAATCGAGTTGGTTATGAAGGTGTGATGGACACACATTTAAAAATAATGTATATAATTGAAATTTGTCATTATTTACCCATAACCATTCTGATGGATGCATACAAAATACATCTATATCGCAAATCCCGCAAAATACACATATCATTAATAAACTGCCGATACGTCGTTGCTTTTCATTATTTAATTTAGCGATTCGTATAATTGATTTTCATATTTTCAGTGACATTAAAATGATATTACAATTTAACGGAAGAACAGAATATTCGGTTTATGTAAGTTTATCCCATAATTCATTATGAATATTTCGTAGAAAATATGAATTATTAAAGATTTGGATGTTATACAAAGAATCTGATATTTAAATAATAAATCCAGACAATACACAACAAACATTCGCGTGCTTTTAATAATATTCAAATTTAACGTTACGAGAGAATATGATAGAATACTTGGAATGTGTTTATTTTAATAATTCGTTGAATAATTTGAAAAATTATTGGCACGTTGATGCGCGTCCTTCGCGGCGTACAGTGTATTGTTTATGAACAGCGTGGGCGTATTGTTTACGGCGGTTTCGTGACGCTATTTATGCGACACATTTGAACCGACAGACAACAGCACGAGCCGTTTCGTGTACAGCGTTATCTCTCGAAACGCGATCATTCCTTCTAAATAATTAGCAACGATAATCTCGCGTGATTAATTAATTCTCGTGACTGGTGATTTATGAACGTATATCGACACAACAGGTCTTATTCATCGGAGCATTTTCTCGCTATTTATTTATAATAATTATTTCGAGGAATCAAGACGACGTAGAATCAGTAGAATGGCAATTATTATCGCCTATTATGATATTTACAAGCAATACTCTTATACTTTCTCAGCGACGTTTGAATATGATTACTTTTCGCGTTACTTTATGAGTTTATCCGTGTTTGAAATATAATTTGTTCAAATATAATTTTATTTTAAAAACGCGAATTACGATTACTAAAATGAATTAAGGATATTACACGATTGTATGAATCGCTGAAGTAGCAAAAGCAATGGAAAGCAAGATATGTCGTTTATTTATTAATGATGTGTAATTATGAGAGTTATACGTTCAAAATACGTTGCACAAATATATTGAATTTCTATTGTATATATTTTTGGAATTTGTGTACACCACATATTAATTAGTTGTTTTATTGTTCGATGTTATTGCTCGATATCAGGATAAAATTTTTATTTCCGAATTTTTCGAATATTTGCGTATATAAGCTAACATGAAATGAAGGAATCGAGCGGTGTTACAATACTTCTAATTGGTAAATATATTCGTAATTAAGCCTGTGTTGTCAATTGTACGTGGCACAAATTTGTCGTTTATTTATTAAAATGATGGAAATCTATGCTATTTTTTAAATTTGTCCGTTTATTTGCGAGATCTTGCGTGCGTCGAATGTATCATAGCGAATGACGCGATTGTAATATTTTTGCGTCGCTCTTCTATCGCACAGAAGTAAAAAAGTGCGCGTTGAGTGTAATTAACATTGGGAGTGTCGTGCAAAGTGCCCTGCAATTATTGTATTTTGATGGCAAGTACGGACATGTGAATTAACAATGATTTCGCGAATGAGTACGAATGTATTTACTGGACAAAAGCGGAAGAATTCGATGTACCGCACTTCGTCGTACTTTCAAATATTAAACATTTTTTTTATATCAGGTAAATTCAGGATTTAATATCTCATAAATTATATAGTTATGACTATAGTCATAACTTTGCCGTTGCGCATCGTATCGATAAATTCTAAATTATTTTTTACTTACAAAATGATGAATCTGTGAACGTTGTAGATCGCAGGGTCTTTATATAGATCTATAAACTGGTCAATTTTAATCGTCTATTATTTAAAAAATATTGTGACCCCGACTTTTTGTAAATATTCATATATAAAAATGTTGTATTCTGATTAATTCCTAGAATACAGTATTATGTATTGCAGATTGTGGAGCAATCCGGTATTCTTAGATTTGTATGTGCTATAAGAGAGAAAATTATACAGCTATCGTACAGTCATTTTGACTTCTAAAGTGAAATCAGAGGGCTGAACCCAATGCGGACGATACGTTGCAATAGTAAATTGCAACGCGATATTGTATCACGGAATATTAAACGGTTTCCGCGCAATGCTGCAGCGCGAATTGCAATAGCTCTGAAATTACGCGAAAATTCAGTATTCCAGGTTTCAATACCAGACTCCAATCCGTGTTACCAGTTTGTCGCCTAATCAAGCCTCGGCTCGATTTGTCGTTAACGGGCTAATAACGAGTTGCGAGCGCGACCTGACTACGGACTGCAATTTTTGCGTGCGAAAACTACCGCAATCGATGCCCCGCACGCCAGAGCGAAGCCTGCAGCTGGCATACCGGTATTGACGTGCACCCATAATTCGCCAATTACGCCCGACTGCGTGAGTCATTCCCGCGCCGATCGATCGGTTGGCGCTTGGAACATTTTTAACGCATGTCGCTAAAAATACAGTTTTAAGTCATCCTTCTGTATCTTCAATCTATAAATTACCGTTAAAGCATCATAATATTTTCGAATTGACTTTCCTTCTACCGTTATATAGAAGATTAACGTTAGCCTTTATTATTTAAAGTACAAACGTATATTTATTATTAAATAGTTTTTATACACTTGAAAATTTTTACACGAATAATAGGATCTTAGTGTTCAATCGTATGCGGCTCGTGAGAAATTTTTCAATATTAATTCATAAAGCTGCGGTCTCTATCGAGAAAAGCGATTCTGTATCGAAGGCTCGTGAACACGTATAGGGTGACCGGTCGTACTTTTTAAAAGTATGTTACACTCTCTCTCTCTCTCTCTTTCTCTCTCTCTCTCTCTCAGATAGATGGTAACCCTACTCGCGAAACTTATAATGGTTTCAGGACACCCTGTACATTTAGTGTCTCGATTAAAGGTAACGTGCTTCGCGGTGAGAGAGCACGGAATCCGCTAGACGGGCAAGTACGGCTATGTGAAGTTGGCCCCCCCACTATTGCAAATCTAAAAATGGCCATGACCATTCGTTTGGTGGTCGTTTGGTGGTCGTTTGGTGGTGTTTGGTAGTCCATTCCGGACGTTTGGTAGTCAAAGATATAATGAGAAATGTCAAAAAAAGAAGAACGCGCGTGAAGTTAGCCTCCCCATTTCTAAAACTCGGCTTTGCAGACTGCAAATGCAATAATGGCTGTAAGCATTTGTTTGGTTGTCGCTTACTGATGTTTGGTAGTCCATTCCGGACGTTTGGTAGTCAAAGTTATAATGAGAAATGTCAAAAAAAGAAAAGACTTCCAAACGTCTCCGAAATGGACTACCAAACGTCAGTAAGCGACCACCAAACGAATGCTTACAGCCATTATTCCGTTTGCAGTCTGCAAAACCGAGTTTTAGATATGGGGGGACTAACTTCACGCGCGTTCTTCTTTTTTTGACATTTCTCATTATATCTTTGACTACCAAACGTCCGGAATGGACTACCAAACACCACCAAACGACCACCAAACGAATGGTAATGGTCATTTTTAGATTTGTAATAGTGGGGGGGCCAACTTCACATAGCCGGCAAGTACTAATGCTTCCAGGATATGCGTCGTTCTACCTCGCCGCGGTAATGCTGCGATTATGCCAGATCGTCCGGCGCAATCGGCCGGGTTGTCGTCGCGAGGCGACGTGTATGTACCGTACGCGGTGTATCGCGTATTTTCATGTACGGATCACGTTAGGTACTTAAGTGATTCATGCCAGTTGGAATGCCGCGATGTGGCAACGCTCGCGCTCTGTACGGCGCTTTAAGGTGAATCCAAACTAGCGCAAGAACGAACGATTTGTGAATGAGTTTCGGAAGTGCTTTCGCTTTTTTAACGAGACCGTATCGGCAAGAGGTATCTATGGATGTAAACTCTAACTCATTCCTGCACTGAGAAAAATTGGAAATGAACGAACTAGTATAGATTCTGATCATATTAATCAGATTTAATTGCACTAAAAAAAATTACTAAATTTTAATATTTCTTTTAATGGTTCTAATTATAAGTAAATATTGACTAAGTGTAAACATATATTTATTTCATACCAAAATCATTAATGGCCCGTTTTTTCACTTCCAGATAAGCGGATAACTTTATCCAGAAGATATCTATTGTATTCTGGGAGATATCACCTGGATGAAGGTTATCTAGAAATGAAGAAATTGGGTATAATTTGATTAAACCATCATTTTTTATCGAGTAAATATTTATTTACTGTAAGTAAATGTTCGCTTAATAATATTCAAAGAAATATGTATTAAGGTTTAGTAAATTTGCTCGGTGTCCACTTTCCACTAGAATGCAGCCAATTAATGCAACCGCAGCCTCTTTTTCCAGTTCTGTGGCGCGATCCGCGCTTATCGAGGCTTGGTCTGGAACCACCTTTACGCTACGCGCGACAGCGAGCTCCTTCGTGCTTTGCTTCGTGGATTGGCAAAGGCACAGGGAGACGGTACGTCCGCAGCACCGCACGGTTCGCCGGTTCTCTCTCCTTCCTTCCATTTGTCCGTCGTTTCCACCTCCTTGGAAGTCGCCCGGATGCGTGCCGCGCGCGATGTGCGGTTGCGTCATATTCGATTCTCGGTGCGATTCGCACGAACCGGAGAACGGAGAACGCGAAGCCTTCGATTTGCGCTGACAGCTCTTTTTCCACATATTTTTTCATAATTGTATCAATGCGTCTATCATCGTTTAACAATATTATTTTTTTATTGAATATCTCTTAGAGAGAGAGGGACAATATATTTTTAAAATCTCAATTTTATAATTAACAAGTTCAATTTTTTCCTATGCAATTAGCGCAAACCAAAAAACTTCCGCATAGATAGCTCTTTTTTTAAATATAAATATGTATAGGTAACGCATCTATCATCGCTCGTTTATATTATTTATGTTTCCTTATTAAATATTATCTTATAATTACAATATTTTCTTATTAAAGTTCTCCGGTTTTATAATTAGCACGGTCGACTCCGATATGATTCGCGCGAATCGAATTGGAGAACGAAACCTTCGATTCGCGCTAACTTTTTCTTCTTAAATTTTTTTCTTAAGTATTTATCTTTAACAGATCTATCACCGTCGTCTATATTATTTATATATTCTTATTATATATAATTTTCTAATTACAATATTTTTTTTTATTGAAATCTCACTTTTATAATTAGCTCGATTTCCGATACAGAACAAGAATCATATAGATTTGTTTTTTCTTCTCTTTTTTTTTTCTTGGACTACATCTTTAATCCGCATTTCTCTCACCGGTCGTCTTATAATATTTTCGTTTTGAAGTCTCGCAGTTTTATAATTAGCTCAATGTCTTAGAGCACTTCTATTATTAGCAAATGTGTACTTTCCACAAATATTTTCGAGAGATTTATGTTTCGTACATATGTAGGCATGTTAACTGTTTCATTACGACAGGAATTCTAAAAGTCCCCCCGAAAAAATTCGAGTTTGACTTTTAGTGTACGTATTACAAATATTGTTGCAAGATCAACGCTTGTCGGACAGAATTTTTACAACAGAAGAATGCGCGCTTCGAAGCACCACGTTTCCTTGCGCTCAATTTATATGAAACTTATTGCTTCCTGTTTTGTATTCCCCCGTAAAAAGTTCGTAGCCGTTCGCGATGTCGGTCGCGAACGTTACATAATTTAAGAGCGTGATTTAAGAGGGAGTCTTTCCAGCTGGTGGGAGTGTTGGCTATGATTCATCACGTCACGTAGAAAATATTAAATTCCACGCAAACGCTTTTAAACGCGTCCTTGGTCAAGCTGTTTGCCGGCGGTCCGTGATCTTCTTGTCCATTAGACTCGAACGACCCGGTTCGTTCTGCCACGTCTCGCGGTTAATTCTCAAAAATAGCACGTATCGCGTTTATTACGCTAATTAATGCAGTCGTTACTTTGGGCACGTCGTGGCCCGACCCAGGAAGGAAGGTCGTAAAAATGGGTGCCGCTTGAGAGACGTCCTTTGCAGAGCAGCGAGATCGACGGGGCGAATACTTCCTGTTCTCGTACAACACAGATAAATGCACGATAGATATTTTTGGATGCCCGCGAGCGTATTTCTCTTGCACAATATAACCGTGGATCATAAAGTGCAGCCCTCTCCGTATCAGTTAATGCTAACGTTGTGGCTGTACGAAGATGAATTTTGCGGTAAAATAAATTGTGAAGAACAAATCGTGCGTAATTTATTTAAAATAATATTAAGAGTTAAAATTTTTGATTAAGAGTTATGTTAAAAGAAAATCTTCTACGGAAGATAATATTATAATATAATATTATAATATACATACTGGGAAAAAAAATATTGTGATTACTATAATTTCACTATATAATTTTCGGTGCCAACATATATTTTTTTATAAAACTATAACTATAATTATTATTATTAACATTGTAGCAGTAATAAATAACTGTAAGGAGATGTTCTATAATCGCAATTATTTTATCACACACACACACACACATACAATTATAATTACAAATACCAAATATTTTTCTTTTAGTGTATTCTTAATATAGTGTAATATGATATTATGATACAACACTACAATACTGTAACAAAATACTATATATTTAATACACGCATCACGTAATTTCATGCTTGAGTGCCTTTTCCTAAAATAGCAATAATTTGTTTCAATCATTTTTCTAAAATCTCTCAAATCCGACGAGCTCGTCTATTGATCGCACAGTTCTGATTTAAGGAAGACTGAGGGGCGGAAAAACTGTTGTTTTTATCACATACATAATTCACTATAAACAAAACCGAGACGTTTATATATTTCACACCCTTTGCGTTTTCTCCGTGCTTGCACTAAATAACGCTCTCTCGTCGACGTAAAAGCGATCGCGCTCGTTAAAAAGGAAACTTTCTACGCGTTGGTGAAAGCAGCGTAGAATAATCTTGATGAGTTGAATCTTCGATACCGCAGATATGGAAAAATACACCGATCGACGCGATAAACGTATAGCGAGATTATTTTCACGTGTTCTCGCGGGGCATTAAAATCTAAGTAATAATTTTTTCCAAGTCTTGGAAATTTCGTTTCGATATCCAAATGAAATCGTGATACCGCGATGAGTTTTCCTTCTTCGTTATGACGAGACGGGAATTACGAACGTAGGCGAGGGTGGCTGTGAGTCATCACGCGTCCTTACGGAATATCGCATGACAGAAAAAAAATTTCCGCATAAACGTGCACATTCAGACTTCGAAGAGGACAAGAGGAGAAGGAAATTGTGGGAGGATATATAGAAAGTACAAATAAAACAAAGTCTCTTGTTGAAAAAGATAATTGGATCTGTTCTATCTTTCTCTAGAAAAATATGGTAGAAACAAAAAAAATAGAAATGTCTTGAGATTTTAAACGTATTTATGTGCGTACACTATCGAGGTATAAATCACCATTGTGACGATTGAATGGAGTCGGAGATACAGGCTCATACAGAACGTAAAAGCTGCGTTCGACAGAAAAAACAGCCTTGAAACTGTAAAATTCTTTATTGCTCACATAATCTAAATGTATAAACTAATCGTATATTAAAAATTTTTTACAACACAGTTGCAAAGCTGGTTTTTCTGAACACCACCAAAGTTATAACAATATGTCAAAGTAGCTTCAAAATGATTAAGAAAATACGATCGATATGGCACATATATTAATATTTATACATACTTAAGAGCACAAAAAATACTGCTGCATATTGAAGTAACTTTTAATCCTGATGGCAAATCGCCGCTAAATTTTTTCAATGAAATGTAGAAGAATGTGTAATTTTTCATAATTCTCTTTTTCTTTTAAGTATCAATCATACCTCCTTTATTTTAATGACATTTTGACGTTATAATGGCCTGTCTGGCTTCAAGACGTTTTCGATGAGATCTTCGGGGAAGATCTTATAATATTAAACACATATTCCAAAATCCCGTTCAGTCTGTACCGAACGAACACCCGTATAGTATCTACGGGGTGGGGGTAGCCGGCTGGCCGACGCACAAGGGTGGCGTGAGTCATCGCACGGCATTGGACGGGTGCCGACCGGCGGTGGCGACATCCGGCGGATCGGCGGACCGGCGCGGCGAGAGCGAGAGGGAGAGGGAGAGCACAGCGCCCGGCCCGGCGAAAATCAGTCGTGATCCGCCACGCCCGGTGTAACGTTGTAACTAGCATCCCGAGCGTAGCAACGTCTACGCGCTTCGGAAGTTTTCGAAACACCTGTAACCCGCGCCGATCCTGCGAGAGGAGATCGCCGCGCGCGATCCATCCGTTCCGTTTTGTGCGCGAACAGCGCTTAAGTACCGTGCTGCTCCGTGCGATCGTTCCTCGCGAACGCCCGAGAAGAGAGCCGGTGAGAGAGAGAGAGAGATTTCGTCGCCCTCGCGACAGTCCTGTCAGTCGATCGAGCTTCCGGTGACACGAGTGGTGCGTCGCGGAATTCCGCCGTCTGCAATTGGCCGGAGTCGGCCGGGATCCGTTCGTCGCTACTGGCAGAGTGAGTCATTGCTGTTGTGCAACCTTCCTTCGCTCGACCCCTTCGCGATTCTCGCCGTCCTTGCTCCGTCGTTCCCGGACCGAGAAAACGTTCGAAAGTTTTGGTTCTTTCGTTTATACGTAATTACTTGGTACTTTTCTCTTGCAAGCCCGACGGAGGGGAGGGATTTTTGATGTCGCGGAAAGGATATTTCAAAGCCTGTTCTCTCTCTTTTTCGCTGGGTATCGATCACGTAACTTTTTCTCTAGACCGGAAAAGTGAAAATCTTTATGCATGTATGTATGTACATATATAGAAATATGCTAAGGTCTCGGTAGTCCTAAAGGCTTAGGACGCTCGCACGGATTGTCAGAGATCCGGGTTCGACTCCCGGCCGAGATAATATTTTTTGCAATAAGAAATTAATTATTTACAGTTTTTTTTTTAAATGGGTTATTCAACATTATTAAGATCGATATTAGATGCGTAAACAGCATCAATAATTGTTATAGTCAATTTAACTCTTAACCTTGAGACTGCCGGGATTTGAGATATTAAACCGTCCTTTAAAAGTGGCCGTGTCTTGTATCATGTATCAACTATATAAAAAGTTCATGTCATAGGCCGAGCCGATATATCGGCTTCCCGGTAGCCTTAAGGTTAATATTACTGCGGTATAGTTTATTAGTGTTGCGTTTCAAGTCTGAAAAAATTTCGGCGCGCAATCGAAGAATTACATACGTAGTATATAAATTCACACGCAATTATTTAGAAGGATCCGTGATCCAACTTAGACCGCTGTGGCATTGTCTCATTCGGTTTGAAATTTAGCGTCCAATAAGAATTGATATTGTATTTATACATATAATAAGAAATTTTCACTTTTCACGTTTCTCTCCGCTCTAGAAAGAAAGTTACATGATTGACCCCCTGAACTTCTTACATAGTTTATCACTCCTTTTTATCTGTTCACGTTGAAGAGGAAAAGCGAAAGATGCAAGAAATTCAGCAAAGAATAGACATAGAGGATTCTGGAAGGAAAGCATAGGCTACATTTTAAAATATTCTCTCCGGAAAAAAAAATTTACTGGATATGATGAATATTTTCTACTTAGTGATAATAAACAAGTAAACACAAACATATTCTATCTTTCTTGGCATTCAGAGAGTAACAAAGAATGATGTTTGTGTCAACTTGTGTCACCAAATGGAAAACATAGTTATCTTTCTTAAAATTTTTCTCAAAGCGGGTGTTTTGAAATGTACTCCATTTCTAACAATGTTGATTAACTTTAATCTCAGTTTGACTTATTTATCTTTTTCTAATTCTTCTAAGAATCATCTTTTTTCTATAATAACTAGAAAATATGATGTTCTTAGAAGAATTATAAAAGATAAACAATAAATTAAATCGAAGTTAAAATTAATTTGCATTATCAGAAACAGGCATAGGGTACATACACTTTAAAACATCCTCTCCGAGAAAATTAAAGGTAAAGAGTAACGAATAAATTCAACCGAGACTAAAATTAATTTATGATATACAAATAGAAATAGACATTAAACGAATCCTTCGAACATCTTGGAAGCGAAACATCGAAAATTTGCTCGATCACGAGAACTCGAGTCGATAAAAAAAAAAATAGGAAAAATTGATTCGCATAGCAATTGAGAATCTTTTATTTCTTGGTAACAGCGCGATATACAAATCATCTCTCCTCCCGGCGTGAGATTATTAATTTATGTGCAGCACAATATTTCCAAAAGAAATATTGACAATGCTAATAAAGAAAAAAAAGCAACGCTTTTTGTCCAAGAAACGATGCCTTATTTCTCGATCGCATTTTGAAAATGGTTTGTACTGCAGATTTACTCGTGGATGTGTATCCGGTTTAAGCAGGGGATTCGAAGCGTTGGATCGGCCGGGCACCGAACTGCAACGCCCGCGACGCGACGTTGGATTAGAAATCGTCAAATCCGCATGTCGAGATTCTCCGCGATCCTTTTCAAATCACCGGATACACGTTAACGGAGTAAAATGTTGATTTACTCAGTACTTCTTGCGCGAGGCAAACCTTAGGCGGACGTAGGCAGTCGGCTCCGATGAACATTGGTTCAACGATCGTTCCGCGAGCGAATCTAGATACCTACGTGTGTGCCACCTACATAATTCATATCAGTATCGAGCAACCGTTTTGACGAGGAGAGGAAAAAAAAAAAGAAAATTGCGGACGATGTTTTGCCGAGAACTCATGACCGAGTCGGGCAAATCGTCGTGCGAATTCCTATCGGTCGGCCGAACGAGACGACGCACGGATGTAAAAGAATCTCAAGTAGTCCTCTTCTTTCTCCTCGCGGTTGTCGCACTACTGCATGGATTACCGACACGCGTAATTCAATATTTCCGTGTAATTCATATCGTCGTTGGCTGCAAAGAGTCCGCACGCGCGTGTCTACCTGGCTTGCAAGCTTTGTAACTGATATGAAAGACACTTTGTTTTCGGATAATGTAAAATGTGTAACACAGATGGTTACCTACTTCAACTCTGTAATCTGAAGATCGCCTATGTAACGTCTTATAAGTTAACGGAACAAAGTGAGCAAAATCGATTTTAACTAACATTTTTATTTGTTGCTCATTCATTGCTAACAAGTTGCCAAAGAAAAAAATTTGTTGCTCTATTAGTTTTTTCTTATAAATTATGTTCCTCTAAAGGAAGATTAAGTTAGCCGAACAATATACATATAGAATAAAGCCGATTGACGTAAAAATAACATAGGAATTTGTTGCTATCGAAATATGCAAGTTACGAATTTATTGCTTGCAAAATAAGTCTTAATTATAAACATTATGTTACAAATATTATACTCTAAGAATATTATAAATATTTTAGTGAATTTGCTCACTTTTGTAATTTTCATCTCGTTTCAAGATACATAATCGACCCTCTAGGACTTTTTAGCACAAGCATCATTCTTAAGCAAAATATCATTCTCATATTTCTCTGAAATAAATAAAAGAAGGTGGAGTCCAGTTCCTTCCTTAAACTTGTAATATCTACACATAATTGATAATAGAGTAATATAATGTAATTAAAAAGTATCTTGAATTTTTCGACATTTTTGAAAAATCTAGAATAATAAAAAAATATTTGTGATGAACGAAAAAAGAACCAGACTGCAGATAGAGGGAATGAAAATATGATTTCAGGTGGATGGTTAAAATTACAGAGATAAGCGATTCTCTCGCGACGATTTCAATCATAATATTTCGAATGTTATTAATTCAAGCAGCGTACTTAACGGTGATATTAATGATTCAAAAATGGCATTGGCGACGAACCGATTGCGCATTTCTCATATATGGACTTCGTTAGTGAGTTCGTGCAGTTGAATTATAATTACGAGGAAAAATGTAGGATCACGAATGCATTAAATGTCCTGCGTACAATGAGAGGAACAGAAATAAATATTAAATGTTACAAATAAAAGAATTAGAAATAGATATTAAACGTAACTTACAATGGATACAAATAAATAAGATACACCAAAGATATATTTATGTCTTATATATATATATATATATTTGATTTGTATTTATTGTGCGATATATTTCTATGTTTATTTTCTAATTTTTTAATTTATAATATTTAATAATTATAGCATTCCTAATATTTCTTCTATTGTTCACAGGATCTTATGGCACTTAAAAAAATCGTTCTAGAAAATTCACTCAACGTCAATGCACTTGTCAATCCTACATGCCATCCTGTGTTATTATCATTATATAATTATTTCAATCGACATTTACTTGACAAAGAATATTACACGCATTTCCCATAATTCATGAATATTTTATCCATCTGTAAAATCGATTTTAATAGGAAATTGTATGAAAGCTGTTTTGCTAAAAATTATTGACATTTAAGTTTTAATTACCCCTTTAAGAAAAAGAGTGTACAAATTAATTTAATAGTTTATATAAATAAGTAATTATATATTTGTAATCCTTAAACTAAAATTGTATTCTAGTTCTGCTATATTTGCACGCGTTTCCGAAACTTGAATTTGAAAGAAAATCACTAACGATTAAATTCGATCAATTAAAAACTCCCTTGATATGTTTAAGAAGCCCTTAGGGAGATTCTGTCAAGTATATAACGTAAGATATAAAACATCCATGATTTGATTATCGTATTGCGTGTTAACGCTATCTATACGGCCGCTTAGGGCTATAAGGCTATCCTTCAACTCACCATGTGGGATCGTTGTGATATGTTGTTATGTTATGTGTGCGTGCACAGCCCCTCGAGTTAGGTAGCGTGCGTCGTGCTATCTTTGCACGAGACTTTCATTCATCGGTCTTATCGTAGCTTCACTATCAATGTATGCGACCAGTCGCTATAAGTGACCTTGGCTAAGTCACCGCTGTCATCATTGAATAGATGAAAAAAAGACGTGATTAGAATTCATTGGCCCTCTATATAACAGCAAGCTTGACAGCCGCACAAAGGACGCCCATGTTTGTTCATTTTTCTCTGTCATAATGAGCTCTTTATTCGATATTATATAGTAGCTGTAAACTGTTTCCTTTTTTTTATACTAAAAATACTATACCTATGCATAAAAACGATAAAGAAATAAAAATATTTATATATACCGAAAAAATTTATTAAATCTTAATATGCATATCATATTTTTTTTAAATACTATTATATTAAGTAAACATTAACTTACAGTAAATAAATATTTATTCAATAAGAAAATGATAGTTAAATTAAATTAACGGTTTTTGTATCAAATAAATATATGTCTATATATTTAGTAATTATTTACTTAGATCGATTTAAACAAATATTTATTAAAATTTAGTATTTTTTTAGTGTGTAATATCGAATAGGGAAAATAAAAAACGGAATAAAATGAGATTTAAATGAGCGATGTCTGTCCAATTTTTTTGTGGTTTAACGTGAAGAATATTAGAGACCTAGGTCAAAAAAAACCCCCAATTGTTTTGCCAGGCGAGGATAAAAAGAGGGTATAATCGTTGTCCTGCGGCGGTAGCTGACATCATTTGCGCACGTTTTCGCCTTCGTTTACACCCACCCTTTGCGTTAACGATGCAACTCGCGCTCGTTCAATCCCCGAACAATCGATGGTGCGCGTAATGAAGTTTTCTTTCGCTTTTTTCTACGCAATGCCAACTTGCTCGAAAAACGGACGAAATTCTCTGTTTTACGCTGCAGCGAGGCAACGCGACGATTTGATTTGCGAGCACGTGTTCGTCGAGGATAGGTACCTGCCAATTATCGCACCTGCCATCAGCTCGTACATATTCATTGTGGACACATCCGATTATCGATCGATGGAACATAGGTCGTCCCCATAGCCGTCCAATGCGTCACCCAGCACACCATATCCGGATGTCCCCAATGACTCTTAGCGTTGATGGTGTTTATGCCGTTAATGTAAAGATTTGTCTCTGTGAAAGGATTATAGGGCTTCCCTGTACATGGGAAAAGAGAGATTGCATTAATTGGAGTTCTGGTTGAAAAAAGCAAATCGGAATTTTCTAGCAAAATCTTATTGTATTATAATTCTAATTGAAATAAATGCAGAATTTCGGTTTTTTTTTCGAATAAAAGAATTTTGTTAATTTCAATGTGAATTTTCTTCGCGATGAAACACGATATTGTCGGAGGATGAGTACCATTAGTAGCGGGGATACATCGAAAAACGAACCGATGGAAAATTAATATCCTTCCACCCTCCCTCCTCCGCCCAGATGGTGAGCGAACGCTCCTGCGGTGTAATAAAGTCACTAGAGCGCGAATTCAAGAGAATGAAAGAGAAGACGAGAGGTGAGCGCGTTAGGTGAGCGGCAAACGAGGTAAGGGGAGAAACGAAATGAGAGAGAGAGAGAGAAGGGTGAAGGGGTGAGGCGGAGGATGAAGGAGCGACGGATGAGAGGGAGGACTACGCAGGCGTCGATAGGCTGCATAGCGCGTAGGTCAACGTACTTTCTACCAGGGCCGCACAATATATTGCCACATTGGTACCTTCCCTGATTCGGCGAATCTGCAATCACGATATCCGTATGCCGTGCGCGATATCACGAAATCACACTTCTAAATCATTATTCGAGAATGACTGATGCTATTAGGGTGATTAAAATCCCAATCGGGATGTTCCAAGTTTTGCGAGACATTCCGATTTTTAGCTCTCTTTAGAGGTGTCCTGAAAGAACCCTAGGCGGGATGATATTGTCCTGATTTATCACATAATGTAAATTAAATTAACATAAAATTTATTAATATGTTCGGTCCTATTAATCTAGTTTAATTTTAATCTTGGTTCAACTAATTCATCTTTTAGTTTTAATAATTAAAAAAAGATAAAGAGTAAGTTAAATCGAAATTAAAATTAATCTATAAAACATTGATAGAAACAGGCATGAGAATTTTTTTCGCCGATTGAGCTGAACGAGGAAGTTGGTCCTTTAAATTTTTAAAAAAATGTAGAAAGTTGTTTCTACATTCAGCTCATTCGATTGTTCATCATTGCATGCTTTTAGTGAAATTATTAAAAAAATAATTTTAGGAATGCTATACTGGCCCTTCAATCATGAGAAGAATAGATTTATGCTTTGAAACAAATAGATTATTTGCTTTGAAACAAATCTTTGAAACCTTCTATTTTATACGCGAAAAGCGTATACGTGTGGAAAGATCTTATATGCAAATTCAAAAATACAAAAAGAAAGATCGGTCTAATTTTTGTTCCAAAATGAAGGTAAATTTCAGCCATCACATATATGTGATGGATGCATTGCAAAATTTGTCTAAACTTAGAGGAAACGACTTAAAGTTTTCTTTTTAAGTATTCAATTGTACGTATTAATTCTACATGTAAAACTTGTATATTTGTCGTCGCTTTATAATTGCTATCACTATTTCGCTGAATGTGAAATAAAAATGCCGTTTGAGAAAGGCATTTTGCTCCAAAAAAAAAATAAGTATGACGCATTAAGCCGGATCCAGACTAAGCAAACAAATGCGAATGAATAGCTTACTTCATTGAA
This sequence comes from Cyphomyrmex costatus, assembly GCF_001594065.2. Classification (NCBI taxonomy): domain Eukaryota; kingdom Metazoa; phylum Arthropoda; class Insecta; order Hymenoptera; family Formicidae; genus Cyphomyrmex; species Cyphomyrmex costatus. The sequence goes on from NW_017275769.1 coordinate 46,011, forward strand.
TGTGAAAGGTGCCAGAAATATCAGCAACGCAGTTCGAACTCATTGATGCAACTTGTTCATTCCTATTTCCTGCTCGTTTAGTTAATCTGAATCCGACTTTACATGTCTAGCAGTTTCAGTATTTTCTTGGATTTTCTCTCTCTTAGACAGAATATAACAATAAAAAGTTAATGAAAAATAAGACATGATATATAATTTATATTCATAACAGTTTTTTTCATACAAAATACATCTTTGTGCTGCAACAGTAGTAAAGAAATGTCCTGTAATTTGGAATTACGGAACATTCAAATTTATGAACATCCATGCGTGTGAGAGACAGGAAGTGGTATTCTCACTAGGAGAAGTAAATGCAGTACTCGGTAAAAGTACCGTAAAATCTGGACATTGCGAGACATTTAAATATTCAAGAGACATTGTTAGAATCCGTGGATTCAATGCAATCCGAAAAAGATAATCGATCGTGTTACACTTACATCCAGTTTGTAACAAAGATAAAAATAAATGATTCTGCAAATCGTCTTTGCAATCTTTCAACGGATTATGCAATTATATAAATTTGTGTTTTGTAAGAAACAATATTACAATGCTATACGAAGGTCTTCAACGTGATCGCGTGAAGCACGATTTATTCACGAGCCATTGACTCTGCCGACTATAAACCGTACTTTTATTACCATGACTCACGCCAATAAGTTAATTGTCTACGGAACAGCGCATTGAAAAATATTTCTGCACTGAAATAGAGTCTGCTAAGTTACCAAATGTTGAAACAATTCTAATTAAATGTTCGGTTAAGTAAGAAACATTTTATATAATAGTGATTTTTGCCCTCTTCTGAGTCAAGTCTACTCTGGAATGTTTCCGCGAAATTTCGTAGAAGGCTGAAAAATGAGACCACGCAACGGTTTCAAATATACTTAATATGATATAATAGTAATTAATCCATAACTGGAACAGTTCTATGACAACCTTAAAATTGGTTTAAATATGATTTGGAATAATTTTATGTTCTACAATTTTTCAGTTTTAAACTTGAAAAATTCTTTAAAAAAACTAACAACAGAAAGTGTAGATCCCAAGAACCCATAACTCATACATTCCTTTAACGCAAAAAAAAATATATTTTGACGAATGTTGTTTTATTTTTGCAGACGACCTGAAACACGTGCATCAGGCTTTGCTGCAGAGTGCTAAGCGTGCGGGTTCCCTGGACAATATCACGGTAATCGTAGTGTTCCTGACGTCGCCGATCGAGATCGCTTCGCGCTCGAATCCGCTCCTGACGCATCAAGCACCGAATGGTCTATTACTAAACAACATGGATCCGAATAATCCGATCCCGTCGAATCATGATCAGTTCGATGTAAAACCAGCCTACATCAAACAGTTGATCGACGACGACATGGATCGCCCCGATTTCGATTTGCTTCTGAAAAATTCCGTGTGCGATATGACCAGGAACGGCAAGCACCGGAACGACGATGACGCTGAATATGATTACACGGACATAGGTCCGGAGACCGATGTCGACGCCGGCGAGGACGTGCACGACAACAATTATCCGACTCTCGCCGCATCGTCGTCGCTCGATCCCACTCCGGAGAGTGAGAAACCGTCGATGGAAATTGAGAAGTACAACGACGACGACGACAGGAACGACAACGATTATTCTAACCGCGATAACGCGAACGTCTACCCGGTGGACTCGGTAATAAACGACGACGATCTAGACAATCGCGTCCGACCGAATGATAAAGACGTTCGCGGCGCGGACGACGAAACGCCGCGCGACCACGGTGACGATGACAACGTCGCGCGTATCGAGACCGCTGGCACGCATACCGTCGTGGACGATGACGAGTCGCCACCCTCGCCGCAAGCTGCTAGTAAGTGCAACTTGTCCGTTGTAAGGGCTCGGCTGTGCGCCGCGCTGGTATACGGTTACGCTTATCACGCGGTGAGCAATCTGTTCGTGTCGTTGACGAACTACATCTCGAATTCGTTCGCCGCTCATATTTTCGGCCTGCGTAGAAAGTGAGCCTTATCTTTGCGTTTTGATCGTTCTCGCGAAAAGTGATTCGAAGATTCCATCTTCGATTATGTCGGAAAGTCACAGAGGAATGAAACGGACGAAGTCGAGAAATGTATGTGTCAGCGACATGTCAGCGGATTAACCGTCGCATGACGTGATGTAATTATCGTCGTATGCTCTGCGATAAAATTGCGCTAGTTATTATATACGTACCGCAGTACGAAGTATTTTATGTCTCTTTGAGAAACGATGCAAAATATCTTCGATTTTTTCGAAAGCTGAGATCGCTATATTTTTAACATTGAGCTATGTTCCCGCTGTTGCAACACAACAAGAAACTTTTCAGAAATAACAATACGAGCCAATACCGAATAAACATTTGTATGCATAAAACTTATTATCTAAAACATATAAATAAAGAAAATGTAACGTTCCAACCGTTCGTTTTGAGTCCTCTTCAATATAATCTTAATCAATAATTACATGAGTTAACTATAAAATTACATTGATAAAAATTCTAAACTTTCTATTGAGATTTAAAAAAAAAAAACCATTTGTTATTAAAAGTTTCTTGATGTTTCTTATTGCTTCGTTATTAAAATTTACAATGGGAACATAGCTTTAGAAATTTCTTGCCTAACAAAGTGAACAGTATCGCTTGTTAACAATATCGCTTTTTTTAAGAGTATGAAAAGCAAGTCTGTTGTAAGGTACGCAGTTATTTGATAGACGCGTGTTACATATAGTTTTCGTATCACGTTTCTTACATATGCAAATACGTCACATAAGAGTAAAATTGAAATGCATTTGAATTCACGGTGCATTCAACATGATTTACATGACTAAGATCTCTCTATTCTGTGACTTTTAACAGCAGTGTTAGTACCGTTGTACTGTCGTTTGAGCAGTTTTTTTTTTTTACCATATACAATACACCTGCGCAACGACAATATAATGATACTGTCATTAAGAGTTACAAACAAGAGGTCTAAAGAGTACATCCTGTAATGACCCGCTTTTCGTACTTATGATTCGCAAATGGCCTCCTCATTCTACTCTCCTTAGTAACAGAAGTACAGCGAACACTTGTAGCATCGATCATCCGTTACATCCGTGATCTTACATGGATAAACAATATTCGAGATTAGTCGGTCTATAGCAAAGCTGCTATCTTCTTGTCGGTAAAATGTCGTGCAGATAAATTATCGCGTTTCTCCAGTTTTTTTTTTATGTCACGGAGATACGTTATCTTTATTAATGGCCTATATGCCATGTCGCCGTGCCAAGCACAGCTGTAATCAACTGCAGTTTTAAAAATGTTGATGGCGCTAAAATCGTAGTTTTTAAATCGTTATCGAGGTCAGTACGGTTTCGCTAAATGAGAAATGAGTTTAATTATTGTGACTCATGTACAGGCCTAATGAACATCGAAGTTCGAAAGATAGCAAGTTGACGGAAGTAGCGGATATGTTAGAGAATATACCGTACGAGAAAACCTGTTTCTCTAATTGACTTTGAAATTGATTTTAACCCGCATCGGTAGCATTGCGAAAAACGGAAATTGATGTTCAATAAGAGGGTAATAAAAAGCACCGTTTACGCTATTAATACGCTTTCTCGATAAGCGGAAATGTTGAATATCAGGTGAACGAGTCTCGTTAGCATAAACTGGGCATCGTAAATCTTTATATTATTAGATAAGCAATGTTTTAACTGTTCATTATGTCTGAAAACGAAGGAAAAGCTTCTGAATCATGATTATTTATAACAAAAAAATGGATAATATTGTTTTAGAGCAATTATAATAATCAGTGTGGCATATATCATGAAAAAAGTTAGAAGACAAATAAAGATTATTTATCTGCTAATTAAATTAATGAGAAATAACAAAATGACTTAAATATTAGAAAATTATACTATCTTTAATTTGAAAAGATAAAAAGTGGAAAAAATTATTCATTTTATATAATACAAACAAAATGTTTAATTACTCTGATATTAAATAGAATACGTGATATATGAGCTGATGATTCTTATTGCTCCGCGTATTATCTTAAATACAATTTTGCAAACATAGAGGCAACGATTATTAAAATATGTTTGCATTTTTGCTAAAACAAAATCATTTCTATAACACCTGTTTTTAATATAGTCTGCTTTTAATTCTAATTTTTTTTTAACTTTTTCTATTAAACACTCATCATTATCATGCAAAAACTCATCATTATCGTGCAAAAACGGACGATGTTTTATTGGCTATTCGAAAAATTATTCCATCATTCTGCGTCGATGAAGATATTTTTAAACATTGAGAAACGTGTTTACGTGTGATAAGAGTAAATTGATAGTCTATTTTTCATATTTTTTTATTTATTTTCATTTTTTCTTAGTTTTGCTTTTTCTATTAAACACTCATTACGCAAAAACGAATTTTTATTGGCTGTACGAAAATCATTTATGCCCATTCTGTTAATGACGATATATTTTTAAACATTGAGAAACGAGAAATGAGCTTACGCGCGATAAGGGTTGATAATTAATTTGCTGTGTACATTTCAGGCAATCGCCAGATACAAAAGTACAACAGTTCGCCATTATCGTTATCGGCAGCAATTTCAGTTAATTAACAAGTACCATCATGTGTCTCTGGCATGCCGCGTAATCCCGTTACCGACATTCGAATCGAGCGCGCAATGGTCGAGGGTTCACATCGCCGCGTCGCGATTGGCCGTCGTGGCGCGCTCGTGTCGCTGATTCGTCACAGAGCGGCCAATTGGGCGGCGTGCCGCCAATTGTCGCCGGCCATGTGGAAGGGGCTTCCGGCAGTTCCTGTCGAGTTTTCGTATGGTTTGCGAGTGCGCGTCTACAGTCTCTCTCGGTTCGAGTTTTCCTGGTGTGGGCTTAGGATCGTGTTTCTCGCGTGGCAATCGTCGGCTTTTACACCAGATATATCGTCGCTCTGGGCGCACCGTTACTTCTCGAACGTGAGGACGGGACACACAAGACGTGAACGAGAGATGAGATACACATTCTGCGAGGTACGTTGCACGCGGCGCGCTCGTGTTCCCCTTCGCAGTTGGTTGTTGCCGGGAATCCGGGGAGAGCAACTCTTGAATTGCGTATTTAAATTTGGAGGTGACGCCGTGGCGGGGGGGGAGGAGGGACGCCGCGCGGCGTCGTCCGCCACGCTTCGGAATAGGCGATGACAACAGACCACGCGTTGTTGCCGGCCGGCGACCGCCGGTCGAAAACCGGCGGTTGCCTCGCCGACGATTCCACGACGCGATAACGGATAGACGCCAAAAAAAAAAAATGCATCCTACTCGCCGCGATTATCGCTGCCGTTATCGGAAATAGGAGAGAGAGATCGTTTCCGTGTCCACACAAGAACCGAACCCATGACGGTAATACCGGTTTTCTAGACCACGTTAATACGTTCCCCACTCTTTGTTTCCTCTTCTTTACATTCCGTCTCTTTCTCTCTTTGTGGATCTTTTCGGCGAACGTTACGGTTCGGATATCTTTTCTCCCTTTCTCTCCCTCGTGGTGATCGTAGGAACTAATTGCGCAGACTTTAAATCAAGGCCTACTGGCAGATCTTTCTCGAATATTCGATGAATTTAATTTCTTCGGTTTTCCGTCCCTTGCTACAAACGAGAAAGAGGAAGCGTTCTTAGGACGGAGGGGTGAGGAAAAGTGAAAAAAGACAGTGCCTCGTGTCATGCCAAGCGTGTCCGAAAATAACGTTGTGAAATCGCATTGTGTATTATCCTGTCGTCATTGTCGCACTGAGAATAAAGTCGCATTGCGCGATTTGTCAAATTGATTTCACGCTTCTCCGTTCTACAGTCAAATTCTGATGTAATTTCGATAAATGAAAAAAATGTTACAGGTAAAGGAATTCACGTCTTCTCGCATGTTTCTGTCAGCTAATAGAGAAAATTCTGTGGAAATTTTTTTATTATAAATTATAATATCGTGATTGAACAGATTTTAAGGATCGATTTGACCCTAATTTAATGACGCACAAATTCTTCCGTCGTGGACAAGGAAAGTTTCTTAAATCGCTTCTCGAAAGTAAACACTTGCCAGCGAATTCTGAGTTTTATCGTGTATATACATAATTTTTATTATTATAATGATAGGATATATCGTTGAATGAGATTAAATAAGACTGTATTTTCACGATCATGCATTGAATGACGCTTTCTTACATTGTTACGTAACTATTCATTCAAAATTTTATGTTAGATTATAATTATCCTCTACAAGCATTTTAAAAAATTTAGATTTATTATCAAGGTGTTATTGAAAAATATCAACCCTTTGACTGCGCACGTGGATTATTCGGAAATATCTACAATGGCATTTTTAGCGTTTACATTGGAAAAACTAATGCAACACTGGTATACACTGAATGCAATTGAATACAAAAATTAATTTATATATTTATAGTGTTGAATAATTTGACCCTTTTAATTACATATGTGGACTGTTTGATAAGCCAATGACTTTCTAAAAGAAGACTTAAAAAATAAGTTGAATTTAAAAAAAAAAGGTAAAATATATCACTAGCTTATTAAACTGTCTACATATTCTCTGTTGTTACAGTAACTTCATTACCTTCAAAGGATTGAATTATTTATTAATGCTAAAAAAAAATATGTAAAATTTGCACTCAATTATATCAGTATCGCACTAGTCTTCCCAGTGGAAAATGCTATTTGAATACTTTCCAAGAGATACAAATGACATAGTGTAACACAGTGAGTCATTACATTACTTGTTTACAGATGTTAAATAAAGATGAATCGATTACTGTGTTACACTGTGTCTCGTTGGAAAACTTCAAATAAGGTGTAAAACTTATGGGTTTTCTATATACAATAAGCTGTTAGTCATCATTCATAAATCATTAGTGGTAACACAAGTCATAAATCTTAGGAAACTTATACATCCAGAATAAATCATTAGATTATTACGTCACAATATTTCGGCTGATCGGAAGGGTGATAGTTTTCAGAGCAAATAATAATATACTATATGATTGGTCAGTCATAACGTAATCTAAATTTTGAAAAATAAGAAAATGGAATTTAGTCATTTCTACGCAATTATTGATTATTGACTTATTTTTGCCTTATGACACATTATTCGTCCTGATATGATCTATTACTAACAGTTTATTGTACAAAGCCCATTAAACTTCAAGCCTTAAGGTGTAAGAAATTGATTAATCATAGTCAATAATTTCTTTCAAACACTCGTGTTTTTTTCTAATAAAAAACGGACGGACCAGGTGATTCTGATTTGTCCATCGATCAAAATTTGGTTATCTCAATTAGGATTATAATAAATTCGAAGAAATTCTGATTTGTCCATTTTTAACCAGAATCTAATTAGTGTAACCATTCATTTTCTACTGCATTCAACTGTGATTGATTAATTTCTTAAGGCTTAAAGTTTAAGTCTTACATCTTAAAATGTCATTGTAAACTTCACTTAAGCTACAGCTGTTTTTGTATATACAACACTTTCGTTTATGTGTTATAAAAACTCAGTCAAATCTCTGCATCAACACGCAATACTAAGATAATCTTAGCAAAAAAAACAAAACAAAGGCTGAGCGTTTATATAAAGAGCTATTTTTTAACACATCCTTGAAAATTAAAAAAACTTTGGTGCTTATAATTTTTGAGTTTAGAAAGAAAAAAAAGAATAAGGAAATTCTCAAATTGTGTAGAATATTAATTTGATTTTACTAACAATAAGATGAAAATAATATTGCACGATTATTAAATTGCAATTAATCTAACTGTAAAAGTCAAGTCATGGTAACATGAAATTTTATAATATCTAATCTTTTTGGTTACAACGACGTTGGAGAAATTGTGAAAATAACACTGTATGTTTATATATATATTATTCGAATTTACTTTATTCCTCTCAGCCTCAAATACCAACTCCGGTTTTTTTATTTTTTTTTGGTTTTTTTGTTTTTTTAAGAAAGATGAAGAGTATGTTTAACACTCTGATATTAAATTCCTACTCTTATCAAATTTTTTTTATCTAATTTTATAACGTTTTTATCAAGGCTGTATCAAACGCAATAGAATATACGAATACGAGACAGGGGAGAGCCGAGGTCGTCGAAATTTATTGACAGACAGATTACAATTCGGCCTTATGATTCGGCGCTTCTTTTCATCTCGTGTGACGTTTATACAAGTGCAGGACCGACGATCGATGGCGACAGGGGTGAGAAATAATTGCGGAAATCAGTGCGAATAATATATATAATCGTAGTGTAGTCAGCTTTGGCGAAAAACGTTCCTCGGTGGCCTTATAATGATGATGCAATTAATTCACCGATCGCATGTTGTTCCGTCGCGTGTTGTGTCGTCTCTACGCATATTTATAGACTCGAAAGTAAAGCGCGCGTTCGTCTCGACGGTCGTAACTAAACATTCAGGTGATCCCTGAACGTGGCGCGAGGTAATCGGATCTATCTATCGCCACGCCTGAGAGCACTGTTACCGGTTTCGTCTGACGCTGAATTTGAGGAAGTTTATCGTGACGTAAAAAGATGCACGTATGTAAATTTATCACATTGCCGGATACTTGTCACATTATCATACATCGCAATCTGTTCGTTGTTTGTTCTTTTTTTAACACTTTGTTTTTAAACTTTATTTCGTTCGAGTATATAGTTGACTCGATGTCAATCTTTTAAGTCTTCTTGACATTAGGTATTAACTTTTTATCTGCAATCGTATTTTTACTCCCTCTGTTTGCAATCTTTTTTATCCAGCCCAAGTTTCTTTTACTGCTTTTTAAACTCTCAAAAATTTAACATTACCTTTCATCATCTTTATTATTTTATCAAATAATTTTTCTAGTTTCTATCCTAAATGTTAAAATATATTTAACAAAAATTGAAATTTGAGAGTGAAAAACTGAACCTAGTGACATTGAGTTTGAGACCATTTAATTTATGTCATCTAAAAAGCACTTAATTTCAAAGAATTAAAATGATTTACATAAAAAAGAATAAATATACATATATTAAGAAGTTATTTTAATTATAATAATAATAAAAGATTTATTACTAAATGAAGTCCATTATTATATAGCTCAAGAAGGTTTCCTAGTCTTAAGAAGGAAATCCTTAACATGTGGGTATTAAAATTGAAATAAGATAATTATATTTTTAAACTTGGTCTTGTTCAAGTATAGTCAACTCGATGCCTACAGTCTTAAACTTCTCTATAGGTACTAAAATTAAAATAAGACAAAAATTAGATTATTGCCTACCGTTTTTGATGATTTACGAGTTTTTGCCAATTTTCCGCTTCTCGACGAGTGTTTGCACAAAACTTCGCGATACAGTTTGCGAGGTGTTGCGAGAGACGTGCGGTTGTAAGATTAAAATGAACGTATTCCGGCGAGAGAAAAGATGAAAAACGGGTGCGACTAGTACGGCCAAAAAGAAACCAAATCTACGATCTGATTGAGAAGCGTCTGCGCAGTTTTCTTTTTTCTTTTTCGAAACGAGCTTACATGGCAAGAATTATCGCTGCGCCGCGCAAAAAGAGAAGAGTAGGTTTCAAGAAATAACGCTTATGTGGCGGAGACTGCGGCGTTAATCTCGGCAAAGTACTGCGATAATATTAATCCTGGTGTACAGCTGCACGATTTTCTCGTAACTCGAAAGATGCAAATAAATTTATAATAATATACATAAAGGCTTGTCTGCACTAAGCCGATTGTTGATCGCCAATTGGGACGAGTCTTAAACAAACAATAGTAACGACTAAGTTTCTGTGTATATATATATATAACGAACATTTTATTCAAGACAAAACTTCATATAAATTATTTTTTACTATTTTTATCGATAGTATTTAACGTCCGCGAGTTTTCTGTACATAAGATTATAATAAGCGTAACTTTTTCACATCAGGAATGTTTTATTCGAGATAAGATGTTAAGATTAAGATTTTTTTAAATTTAATTTCCTTGCTACTTTTATCGATATAGAAGAAATTAATGAATCTTGTAAATTTCAAACAGACAGTTGCCGACGCACTTGAAAGATTAAAAAACGACCGTACAAAGTACAGATTACCGCTGCGCAGGATGGAAACTATGCAAAAACGACATTCAGAAGGACACTGAAGCGACGGGTTTAGTCGCGGTATTAGTTGCAGCTACCGTAGCAATAACGTTAAGACGGATAATAGACGTTTTTCTAAATTCTAATGACTATAATTTAGCGTTGCTCAAACATCATGCGCCGTACACTGTGCTTCATAAATTCTGTTGCTCCTATCTTCGTTTTCCGTGATTCTTTCTACTCTTCTTTCTCTCATCAAAGCACGAGTGTCAATGTAAAATCGTTTCATACAAAAAAGCGCGAAAGAGTGCCACCTGGAAAAGGTAAATTTATGAAAACTGAAGTCCTGTATTGCATACGAAAATCTAGAATACACGTAATGTGTATTACAGTATTCTCACATGTGATATCTTTCCAAAATGAAACTTTTGAGATTGAGAACTTATTCCTGAAAAATATCGCATACGAAAAACATCCTATACGTTACGTATATTACAGATTTTCGTATGCGATATTATATAAACGACTTCCTGTGTGCTTTTATTCTGTAATATTTAATGACGAAGTCAGTATTGTTATACTGTCGTTAACAGTTGCAAAATACATGCACCAGATTCTTCTAAAAGTCGCGTGAACGTTGCGACTAGGGTTGTTTAAATTATGAGAAAAGAGTAGGATATACTGAAAAACAATGTCATATGTTGTATTAACATTATTCATAAAATTTTTATTTGTTTCATTAATAGTTATGAGAATTAACAAAATTATTTTTAATTAAAATAATACTGTAGATATAGCTTTTTTTTCAGTGTATATATATATATACTTAAAAAAAAAACATGATTCAGAGAAACAGGGAGGTATAATTTTTACGTCTTATAAGTTATTAGCGAAACAAAGTGAGCAGAATCGATTTTAAGTAACATTTTTATTTGTTGCTAACAAGTTATCAAAGAAAAAATTTTTTTTACTCTATTAGTTTTTTTTTCTTTTTAATGGTGTTCCGCTAACTTAATCTTCCTTTAGTGAAACATTAAAAAAAAACTAATAGAGCAACAAATTTTTTTCTTTGGTAACTTATTGTTAGCATCAAATAAAAATGTTAGTTAAAATCGATTCTGCTCACTTTGTTCTGCTAACTTATAAGTATAATTTTTTTTATGTGTTAAATGTAGCTGTTTAACAAAGTAAAATTTCTAAAACAATTTTTATTGACAATTTTTATTATATAATGTAATTTTAATCAATGAAGTTTTATGTCCTCACACGGAAAGAATTACATCTTAAAATTTACCCTGAAAATATGGTGGTAATCGTGGGACAATATTATATTTTGAAGAATTTTAATGTAAATCTTTCACATTCATTAATAAAACTACAATAAAATATAAAATAAGTATGATAAATTTTACTGAAGTGCATGGTAAAAATCTTTAAATTTATTGTATTGTACCATAATTACTATATTTTCAGGGTAAATTTTAAGAAATCCTTCTCTCCGTGCATGAAGATTATACGTAACCCTAGTTGTAACGCGAGAGTGCAGTGACGATTGTGAAGAAGACTTGTGACTTTCGGGTTTAAACGGAAAAATAGGGAATTTACGTACCCGTATGCATCGTTTGTTCTTAAATAAACGCTCCGTCATTACTTCGGATAACTATTTATGTAACGAGCAATGTGCGTCGGCGGCTCTCTGTTGCTGAGGCGAACGAACGAACAACCGCACCACCGGCATGATGCGTCTCGTGCTGGCTAATTAAACTTGCCATTTATTACCTCGGAATAATTACTAGGCGCCTATCGCTCTTTTTACATAGCCACCCCCCTCCCCTTCTCTCTCACACACTCACATGTATTTTCTCCTTTACTTTCACACTCTGGCGGGTTATTAATGCGAATGCCATTTTGCGACTTAAAATAGAAACTTCTCACGTGTCTCTCAAGCAACTTATTCGTCTTTCATATTCGCGCGAATCCCAAGGTTAAGCTGCTTTGCGCTGAAATGAAAGAGTCGAGAAGAAATTTTTTACTTCAGAAAAATCCTGCTTTCTATACATAAAGTAGTAGTATATGTGTTCCTCTTTCTCGGGAAGGGGACAATTGTGGAGAATTACACTTGAAAGGTATATTAGTGTTTTCCAGTAAGCGACACAGTGATAATTTTTATTTAATATTAAAAATAACAAGAATGTCATGATTTATTGTGTCATACTGTATGCTATCTGTATCTGTTGCTGGAAAACATCTCTTATCTATCCGAGGAAAAATAATCGGAAGTTATTTTATTGCTTCGAGTATTAAAAGTTATATACTTTTCAAGAGACTATTCAAAACTTGATTTAAAAAATTGATTAAATTTTCTTACCTGCAAATCCTTTTTTACGCTTGTTAAAATTTTTTGCTGAACGTATTTGAGATTTAAGAATTTTTTGTGTTTTGCTTTAGGAATTTTTATTTGAGAAAACATCAGAGCTCTGTCAATTAGGTCTATTTTTATGGCTAGAGTGAGCACGTGTACTTAAAATACATTTAAAGTTTTGTGAAACCGAGATGGAAAGGTTTAGTGCAGTCTACTGTAACGACAAGAAACAGACTCGTTGAAAATCTGATAATTTTTCTTAGAGATACTTCTAAAGATTTTGAGCGCAAAGGAAGAGACCTATTGATTCGTGACGTGTACAAAAATTCATTGTCTACGCAACTTTCGTAATGTACCGGCAACTGCCGATCAAGTATCATTTACTCTTACGGTCGGTTTCATTTATACTTGGCGACTCGAGCCCGTGCAATTCCTTTTTAGGCCGCGTCTGGTTTCTTGGGCGTGAAATATGCACCGCTGTACCCTGGCGTTTTCGTATGTAAATTAGCAAGCCATTACAAGCAATCATTTCGTCGTCGTTTCGCAAATAATTGCACGAATAAGACATTGATAATTAAAGATTCTCTCTGGCCTTCATCTTTGCGAAGGAGCATGCCAAAAGTACAATGTACATCACACAAGGGTACAATAATTTCTTCTCTTTATACTTTACACAGTTAGAATATGGTTTTACCGAAGTATATAAAAATTTAGCTAGATCTGAAAATAATGTTTTATCAGTTAGCGGAACAAAGTGAGTGTATCAGTTCTATCATTTTTCAACGTTTGTTCTGTGAAATTTTCTTGGAAAATGATGTCCCGCTAAAGAAAGATTAAGTTAGCAGAATAATATATGTATAATAACGAAATTATACTTGAAAATAACGTAGAAATTTGTTGCTAATTTGTTGCTGTCGAAATCTTCAAGCTTCGAATCAATCACTTACGAAATAAGTGTAAATAATATATCGTAAAAACTTCTCAGCGTGTAGGCGATACAAAGGTTAAGTACCAACGGAAAATTTATTGCTCGCTTAAATTTGGTACGAAAATATTCTCTGAATTTGTTGCTCTCAAGATATGCAAGTTACGAATTTGTTACTTGTATCATATATCTCGAGAGCAATAAATTTTTAGACAGTGTCTCCGTAGCAAATTTGAAACGAGCGACAAATTTTTTACTGGTACTTTACCCCTTGTATCATTTGCACGTTGAGAAACAAATTCGTAACTTTATTGTCGTGCTAGATTCACGAAGTTTGCATGCCATGTTTTCAATTTTGATTTTGTAGATGAGGACTCTTCTTATTTTGATAAGAAACTATAGAACTATGAAAAGTGCTTCTGGAACCGTCACATTATTTTTTTTATATTAATAGAATGGCATGCTAATTTGACAAATTTGTGTAGCTCTGTGAGATCTGTCAAAATAATTGTGTAGTAGTTTGTTATTAAAGAAAGTCTAAATTTTTTCCCAAATAATTATTCTAGCAAAATTATTTTCAGATTTACATAAAATTTTAGATACTTCAGCAAAATCATTCTTTCCTTTGACTTGTCATCAAATAATCATTTTACTATTTATATACGTTTTTATCAGAAATTTCCTGTTTCTTCAATCTCGTTTTCTCTTCAATCTTAATTTTCATCGTTTCCATCGTCACCCTCTGAAACCTCTAGACTCGTAGTGTATCTAATCTACAAATATCTTGTCGTTCTACATTCTCGAACATATCCGTACTTTTTGGAACATACGCCGCCAGCTCCGTAATACACCAGAATCTCTTACGTCTCGGAATATAATCGAGGGAAACTGGGCTCTCTCTCTCACTCTCTCCGTTTCTCCTTTTCTCACGCACATACGAAATGTGTAATATGTACATATACATACACGTGCCCGCCCCTGCGGTCCCCCTATGTGTGTGACTTTGGTTTAAAATTAACTCTCCCTCTTACTCTTCGCAACTCGCGACGAGACGCGGCACTCACTGTGAAAATGAAAAAGAAAAATACGGGAGAAAGGAGGAGAGAGGACGCACGCACGGCTCGCCCTTTTTCCTCCTTCATCCTCTCTTAGCTCGTATGACGAGCATACCACGAGGATTCCACCGTGCTTCCCGACGAACTGAAATTGCGCGACGCGACGTCGTCGGGCGTTGGTCGCCCGTCGCGACGTCTCTTCAATAGACACGCCTCACGGAATGCAACAGTCATACATTTTAGAAAAGATATTTTATTTAGAAAGACTGCCTCTCTCGAGTTTTTAACGTTCTTGAGAAATTCCGCATATTTCGACAACGCGACGTTAGAATAACATTGATAACTGTAACGATCGCAATCTGATTTTATATGTCCTGCCAGAGAGATACCTTTTTACACGCACAAGCTTCTGTACTTGTATAAGAAACAACAAACATTCTTATCATTTGTGCGATAATATTCTTTGTATAATAAGTAACTTGAATGTCAAGGATTTTTTTCGAGGCTTTAAGGGATTTACTAATTAAGAAAGAGCCGATTAACTTCTATATGAATGCGAGCTTAAGGAGAGCTAGTAATTTACGATAATTCTATACAGCTACTTTTCCAAGCCATTGAAGCATATAGTAAACTGTAGTTTGTAAGCTATATTTTTCTATTGTCCTGTATCGACAGATGGTTTCAAGGTGTAACACGACTAATAAAAAGGATTGATCTCTACGCGTATTCTTCGAGTTCATTAGAACCAGTAGTAGTTAGAATTTTGTATTAGAGGATTACGCGATATCGACGAAAGCTGCCGGAAGAAGCGAATCGGAGAAACGTCCCATGCGAATTTTACGTATCGAGGATCTCTCGGAGAGAAGACTTTTGCAAGATCAACGTCCTGAGATTCAAGATATGTGGCAGCGAAACGGCGCAAGATATTATTACCCAAAATCATGTAATATAATCGTTTTATGTTCTCCACATGGATTCGAAATGCGTTAGAAGTGATCAAGCGAGCGCGTGGGAGAGAACCTTGCGAGTTGGCACGAGTTCGCGTTGGTGGCCAAGACTTGGGACGAAATTAAGAACGGGTTGTTAAGCGAACGCTCTGTGCGTAGGCTGCGCTTTTTTCAGCATCCCTTAACCAGTTTCCACGTCAACATTTTTCCGGTCTCGGCCAGGTGGGCCGACGTTTCTATCAGCTGCTCTTTACGCCTTTCTACGATTTTTTTTTCCTTCTTCCCTTTCCTCAGGCGTGCTCTCGTTTGGTCTCAGTCCTACGACAGTGGCGAGCCAACATTTTTCACGCGAGCATATCTGCAGAGAACTCACCTGTTATTTAAAATATTTTTGCTCATTAATCTTAATTGTTTTATAAAGCGACAGTTATATTTTTTATAAATTCGCGATAGATGCAAATGATTTTTTCAACAAGTGAAATTTTTAAAAAACACCCGTAGCTCATGAAATTTATTGTCTATATGAATTTATTATATTGAATAATATATAATATATATGACATAAACTGATGAACGGTCGATATTAATTAGTGTTATTATATTTCAGTAGCTCGTTTAATTGCGAACCGATAGGTTTACGTAACAAATACGGATTCATTACGTCAAATTTTATTAATCTAAATTATCTATTACGTTACATTAATTAAAATTAATTAATTATTCTTTAGCCAAAATTGTGTTAATTGTTTTCCACTGAATAGTAATATAATAATAATATTGTGAAAAGGATTATTTTATTTATACTTATATATATACTTGTTCTCATAAAAATTCTTGATTTCAGAACAAAATTGTCAAAGTTTTTCTAAATACAAAAAGATAAAATGAAATGCAGTTTAATTTTAATCGCGCAAATATTTAAAAAATAAATGTTTCAAGTATGACAATCGGATCGATTTTTAGATGCATTTAATCTGTGCGACACTGCTGATTTTTTTACTTCGGAATGGAAATATCAAAGTTTTTTTTTCTCGTTATCACGCTCCTGTTACAAGAGTCAAATGTGAAAGGTGGAAAGATAAAATGCACTTGCGAAAAGCACCCTTCCTTTGTCACGCGAGTATTTCCCGAATAGATGTATCGAACGGGTCAATTGATTCGGCGATTTCCGAGGTCCATCCAATCGGACGAGAGTAATTCTCTTCCAACTGTCACGGTGCACAGGTGGGTGGTGGCAGTGCGTAGATGGGGCGGGGTGAAAGAAGAGGAGAAGGAGGAGAGTGCTCCGGGGGCTCTGGGCTAGATCGATAATGCATCTCTTGGCGGGCGTAGTACCTCTTAGTCACCGGAGGGTGATCGCACCTACGAGAGGATATTCTTTATTTTAAAAACACTCCAGTTTGCGAGAGAAGATTGCTGCGCTCTCTTTCTCTATCTATCTATCTATCTCTCTCGGTCCGTCTCGCGCGTATCAAAATGTGTATGGACGTATAAAATGATCCGGGACAATCACACGGAATATTAACTGAGTGACCCCTTTAAAACGTGATAGCCATATCCACTTTGGATTGCTGAAAACTCGTTCGATACTTCCTTCAATATTTCGACCGCGGAACACCTTGCAGATACGTACCGTACCGTATCGTCTCTCGTTACGTGAACTATGGTGTGAACGAACGTGTAGTTTTCGAAGGTGATACTCCCTGAATTATCGGACGAATTATGCTGGAACTACTATCTACCTTGTCCCATTGTCGCGTGCAATTATTGACAACGATTTCCGTAATATGGATGCGGGAACCGACATGTCTTGTAAGCTGGTAATTGTCTAGAATGAAGGTATTCCCACATCGCTTCCATACACCGTTTTTAACGTTTTCTTTTATTTTTAATTCTACTTTGCTACGCTGAAATTATCTAGTTTCCAATGTTTATTGGAAGTCATCTTTCGTTAATTTCTGTGCTGAAGGTATCGAGAATTTTATAAATTATTCTTGATGATTACATGGTGGTGAAATAAAGCTATAATATAATTCGATGTAAAGGTGAAAAGTAAGTCTAATTTGTAAGAGCTATTTTAAATAAGAGCGACTTTACATTAAACTATCTTATGAATTGTCAGTTTAGTCTGTTTATTCTTGGTATTAAACTCCGTTTTAAATGACATTGAAAAAACTATAAAATTATTGCAAAAAGCTCGATAAAACAGGTTGAAAATATAATATTGTGTAATATAATATACTTGATACTACTCAGTATTGCTATCTTCATAAAATAATTCAAGAGAATCTGCAAAAATCCAAGAAATTGAATTATTAGATAAAAATACGGTTATCACGTTTGCTTGTACATGAATACGTGCGGACTGAATTCACTTTTCTATGAAGAAAAGCCTCGTTATGAAACTTGGTTTCTTGATTTGATACGATTTGAAAGATATAAAAAAGAAATGATATAATATCAGTGAACGCAATTTTTATTTTACGATAAACGAAAGTAACATGACGTAAGAAATACAACAAAGTGAATTTATTCGTCCATGTTTCTAATTTCTCTTACGCTTATTCCAGAACCTCTTCAGGATGCACTGATCGTAGCGGATAATGTAGCGGACAGCGAGGATTCCGAGGACGAGTGGAATTATTATCGTACCGATCCGAACGAGCAGGGCTCTGCAGTGACAGCTGTTACGACAGACGAATCCCGCAAGGACGTTGAGGAGCAAAGTGCACAGGAGAATCCCGAGTCTGTCGCGAAAGATAGCTTGGAAGTTCAGTCTCCGGAAGCAGAGAACGATATTAAATGTGAAGAATTAGTGAAAGATATCGCCTTGTCTAAGCTTATCGACACCGATGTAAGTCGTATCTCTCTCTTGTTACTTTTCTCCATTATATTGAATATTTATTATTTAATGTGAGAGCGCTTATTTCGAATAATACCATTACGTTTTCAGATAAGCAACGAAAAAAAATCGAGCGATTTGGGAAAGGTTCAAATTTTCCTAGATCTACAGGAAGAACAGAAAGAAGAACAGAACAATATGGATTTTCAATTGAATCCGGAGGCAGCCGAGTTCGTGCCGTTATCACCACCGTTAGTAAGCAACAGGAGCAACAACACACGTTTGCGGGATTTTGCCATTAGTGGCTCTCCTCTGAAAACAACACAGGTGATGGATGATATTCGTGTACCGAGCCAGAGTGAATTTGATAAGGATGTCTATTATCGACCAAAGGAGATAGGTGAAAAATTGCAAGACGAAAATACAGAGCTACAGAATAATAGTTCGCAGAGCTTAGACGTATCCGAGATTTCGTCGACCAAAGCCGAAATGGGTGATGACGAATCCATGATGCATGTAATGTCTACCTCACAGTGGCAGACGGATGTCTCTTCTCAGTGGAATGAAAAGACACATGACGATGCGGGTTCTGACTCGGAAGATAGCGATGTCGTCACTAAGAATGATCCCATGGCTGTGTCGTTAACTCCAGGTAACTTCAAAGCATTCGAATTGAAAGTTGATTTGAATGCCGTACACATATTGGACGATAGTTCAGATAGTGCTGAACAAGCGATTACACCACCGCGGCGTTCACCTGACCCGTCTGCGAACGTTACGTTCGACGAGGATCGTCCGAACACACCTCTTTCGGAGAATAAGAATTCGATCGATGCCTTATGCGCGTCAACACCACATCCACCGGATGATTCTATATCTGTAATTTCTGAATCTTCTAACTCTGAAACGAAGATGCTTGAAAAGGAAACTTTGTCGTCGTTTGATAACAACTATTCATTTAAAATTAATAATATACCAGAGATAGATATACAAGGGTATGAATTCGATGAAAACGTCCCAAAAGAATGCAGGGAAGCATTCAAAGAAGTTCATGACACAGAAAGTTCCTCTGGCACAGAAGAGGGGAAAAAATTATGTAAAAAAGAAGATAATAACGATGCTGAAGATTTGCAAACTTTTATTACGAGATCTTTAGATAGTGCGAAAACATTAGAAGTAGAAAATGTGGAATCTGAAGTATCGAAAAATCTTCCAGATTCAACGAATCATTCAGATTTTAACGCAATACATGCCGCACAACATTATCTCTCACAACAGAAGTTATTATCAGAATTAGTGAGTTCAGAACACACGGTGCCAAACGAAGCATTACAGACACAGCTGGACTATTGTGCTGTTAATCTTAAAAATAATATTCAAACAATGGAAGATGTTACTGAACGACTGATCGAAAATCAGTTGAACCAATCTACTGACTGCATAGATTATAGTAAAACAGTGTTGCTGCATACTGAAAATCCCGATTGTGATGTATACAAGGATGATCCCTACTTTGAAAGTAAAAAACAAGAGATCGAAAAATTGTGTAATAAAAACAAAAACAGCGATGAAAATGTTATCGAACCGGATAGTACAACCGAATCAAATCCACCTGACTCGATACATAAATCTAATTTTGTAGAGGATGAGCTGGAATACACAAACCGAATGTTTGATCAATTTATACCTAAAATGACACTGCCTGATGAGCCAATATTTCCAATTAAGCAAGATTCCGCAGAGGAAAAAGCTGTCGAATTTGTGCCGGTTAATGTTGATGAGTTATTGAAGAAAGAAGTCACTTCAGAAGATATTCTTCCGAAACAGGAAGAGACTGAGTCACAAAAAACTGTAGTACTTGAAGATACCGCAACGATAGACAAATCGAAAGAAGGCGTTACGGAAGTCGCGCAAGTATCAGTGGGAGCCGCCATCGTTGCAACGGCGGCAGCCGCCGCCATTGCGAGCTCAAAAGCAAAGACTACTACAACAAGCGCGAAACGTCCAACGAAAACCATGACGAAAACAACAACGAAAACAGTAACGAAATCGCCAACCTCACCCTCTAAAGCAATCGGTACGACCATGCGAACGACTACGACGTCATTATCAGCGTCAACCGCGAAAAAACCTACTACAGGTACCGCGACTCGTCCTAAGCAATTGGATGGATCGACCAAAACGACAGTCTCGAGCGCTAGCGGTAAAACCACCCTCACCAAAACAACGACGATTCCCAAAAATACGACAACAGCGACGAGAACCAGTGCTTCTCCACGTTCAATCTCTGGTACAACGAGACCAAAAACCACCATTACTACCACTACCTCGTTGAAAATAAGCAGTCCATTATCGATCGAGAAGAAATCAACGGTGAGCGGTGACACGAAATCAGCCAGTAAACCCGCCACCACGAAGTCAGCGAGCACCACTGTTAGATCAACAACCAGTAGTACAACCGCAAAAACATTGGGTAAAACGTCAACGACTACAAAACCATCAACAACTAACGTAACATCGAAACCAAGACCCGCGTCTGCGACTTCAGCAACTAAAATCACATCGACGTTAAAGCAGCCTACAACCGGCGTTAACGGCGCATCGCGGCCCAAAACCGCGCCGACTTTCGGTGGCACAACCAAGCCACGCGAAAGTAAAACGATCACAGCTACTGGTAAATTACCGTTGATCGACAAACAGAGCAAAGAGACGGTCAATAAGCAAATCTCTAGGTCTGGAGCATCGGCGCCTAAAACGAATGCTCGCTCTTCCGTACCTATCGGTACAACTACTGGCGTTGCAAAGATTCCTCGCACATCGGCTGGAAAATTGCCCGGAAATGCTTCTGCGATCTCGCCAATGAAGAAAACTCTGACTTCGAAGTCTATGCCGAAGACCTCCACCCCTGCGACAAAGCGAATATCCTCGAGTGAGGTCAAAGTATTGCAGAATGGAATTCTCAAGGAGGACGTGACCGAAACCGCTGTCATAACGGCAACGAACAAGCCTGAGGACGATATACCATTAAAGGATGCGTCGCCGGTGAACGTGCCGATCGACAATCAGCTGATCGCCGATTGAACAATCGATCGGTAAGCTGCGAACTGTCCGCCGCTTCGCGACAACATACGTCGGCCTAGGAATTACACGTCGTCGCGGGTGAACCGAGACACATAGGTTTCTCCTTATTATTGTTTAATGGACAGAACACGACTGCGCGTCGGGACATCCAGTAGAGTAGTGTTTAGGGATTATACATGCATGTCAACAGAAAAATTTTTTATTCTTACGTGAATGCATACATATGTGACAGAGATATTAGTCTATCAAGAGCGAGGCATACCCTAAACATTGCTTTTAACAACTGCTGCCTTATCGTAATAAGGATAGTCTTGTTATGTAAATATATTTCGGATGCGTTCTCATGCGTCATTATTTTTAACTGATCCCGGGTCTGAGATTGTCTGAGAGAGCTCAGATGGTGCTCGTGGCGGCTTCTGAAAATAGATTCAACTCCCGATAATGGCAGTATGTTAATCTTTAACTTTTAACGGAACTCTATAAAGTATATGGATTTTTTACAATTTTTTAATTTTATATGCGCAATTATAATTGATAATGATTACTCGCGACATAATTTTACTTGAATCACAAAAAAGAAAAGGAATAGAGGAGAGGGAAGCGTATATTTATTCTTGTTTGTTCCTATTTTTGAAGTTGAATTCATTGCGAGATATATACTGACTCGTAATCATGATAATATAATACTATCTAATCTATGTGTACAGCACCCTATGGTTTAATGTGATATATCTTACAGTACTATTAAATACGAATAATACGCACTAGAGAAACCAGAAGAAGTTTATATATGTATATGAACGGAGAAAGAGAAAAGGAATCCAAAGGTTCCGTGAAAAAGAGAAAAATTCATTAAAAAGGTCTCTGAAGAATGCTGTCTCTCTCCGATATAAAATATTTCGATTGATCTTTTTAAATCTTCTCTAACCAAACGTTTGGATCCTGCTTTTCTCAGCGCCGATCATCGATGTGGATGATCATCGCGTGCGCGCGCGTTTAAAGCTTTCATACATCGCACAAATCTCAATTTTCTTCTTTTGCGTTTCGAACTTCCACTGTTGGAGCGCGCACTCGACGAAGTCCAATACTGTGAAAACTTCGGTCGAATATGGTTTCCCCCCCCCCTTTTTTTTTTATCCTGTTTGACTTCGATCGTGAAATATACTTTCGTCTCATTTTATCAAAACCGATACATGCTCGCGATATTTTTTATGTGCGCCCAACGCGAGCGTTACATGAGCCTTCCCTCAAGCACGACGAAATCAAGGATTAAAAAGATCTGCGACTCTTTTTAACATGAATACGTTTAATGCGAAGGGATATGGCGAGTCCACTGCGTAGGCGACTCATGATACCGATCAGGAGTCTTGAAAAATATCGTATATGAAAATATTAGAAAAATCTGTATTACATATAATGTATGCTGTAGTATTTTCTTACATTTTCATAGCGATTTTCGAGAATGTATCCTGTACACACGCACATATTCGATATGATATGCATTAAAATGCAGCTCCGCATCAACGAGGGAGCGTCGTAGTTTAGCGTTTCACATGCGCGTTTCGTATACATGTTATTCCGACTTTCTTGTGTACGCGTACTTGTCACTTTATTCTTTTTTTCCTCAGAATTCATAATTGAATAAATAAATATTACGTTTGAGCAGTGTTATATCCAGCATTATGTATACGTCCTCTCGTCCTGCCTGATTGACACCTTGTCGCATCTCGTCTCGTCTCAGGGAAATGGAATAAATGGACAAGAAGAAAAGAAGTACTCTTGTACATTTCAATTTCTTTAATGAAGTGCGATATTATGAACTGCTATTTTTAAATTAGGAACCGGCTTTACAGTCTTTTATATATACGCTTCGCTTTAACGTCGCTCTTGTTGGAGGATAGATGCTGAAACGAAAAAGAAGAAACGCGTAAGGCTCGTCACTTGGTCACCTTGCATCATTGTTACACATTGAGAAAAATTTCTGGTTAAAAATTGACGAATCAGAAGATTCTGATTATATCAATGAGTATTTCGATTATTTTAATTAGAATTCTAGTAGATTTAATTAGAAAATTCTGATTTGTTCATTTTCAACTAGCATTTCAATTGATATAATCAGACGTTTTTCTCAGTATATTTACAGGATCGTTATATGACATTGTTTATATAACATTGTTATTGTTTTATTGAAATCACACTTACCACAACCATTCCAGTGTCTGTGAATTCATAAATTCGGATCGATATGGTATCTGCGGATAAGGTGGTC
Source organism: Cyphomyrmex costatus (assembly GCF_001594065.2). Lineage (NCBI taxonomy): Eukaryota > Metazoa > Arthropoda > Insecta > Hymenoptera > Formicidae > Cyphomyrmex > Cyphomyrmex costatus. Next base: position 69,643 of record NW_017275769.1, read on the forward strand.
TCCGTTTTGAAACCATTGCCTTCCTTTGTAGTCACGCTCTGTGACGTAAAACAAATGCATAATGATGTAATAATCGATATACTTATTGCAAAAATAATGTTAGAACGTTTAATGTATACTCTAAATTCTATAAAATAGAATCTCACTGTAAAGAGTGAAAATTGAACCAGTTTTGAAAAAGAGTTGCTCAATTTTCGATCTCTTTAATAGTGAGATTCACTTAAAAAGTTTTAGAGAGTACCTAATGGCCACATCAGCAAAATATTTATTTTATAACTAATTGAATGTTTTCTTCGTATTAATTAGATTATACTTTTTAGATTAAAAATAAACCTATCTCTCAACGAAAAAAACTTCCAGTAGTTGCAAAATAAACATTCTGAATACGGCCAATTTTTAATTGAAGTTCTTAGGTCTTGCTTCAATCATCATTGGTTTGTTTCGCTCTTTTATGCGAGAAAAATAGAAAAAGAAAATTCAGTTTCATTATTTAGCTCGCAAATCGACGTGAATCGTGCGAAAAATCAATATGCAAAAGTTATTTTGTCTAATAATTTTCTATCTATGAAGAATATTCTTTCTAACGTTATCTTCTCCTAGAATATCAAATCTCGGAATCTTGCAGTTTCTTTTTTGCATAGAAGATATTCCGAGCGGTAACTTTAGACCGAGCCATTGGCTACATTTAGCAAAATATTTATTTTGCAACTATTGAAAGTTTTCTTCACTGAAATATAACTCTATTCCTCTAAAAAAATATATATAATCCAATTAGCATGAAGAGAAAACTTGCAACAATTGCAAAATATTCTATTGAACGTGGCCTGCATTGTATTCCAATATAGAAGAATAATCTTCTATTGTATTAATTTTTAATTTTAATATTCATATTTGATAACGTAATATGATTCTCGTGTAATACTCAACAATTGCAATAATTCAATATTCTTTTCCGACGAGACCTACCTTAAAGTTGAGACCCAGAGATGGAAGCTGCTCGTCGTAGGCCTCTCCAGGTTTGAAACTGGCGGAGATGGTCTTGTCCTGGCTGACGGTGACCAGGACGATCCACTGATCGCCATTCTGCTGGATCTCCACAATCGGCCTGGACTGCAAGAACGCTTCGGCGATGTCACCCTTGCCGAGACTCTTGATGTAATCCTCGAAGTTCTCGCTCGATACGTATTGATATTTGCCGACTACCTGCACCATGATGACCGTGATGATAGGCTCGTTGCACGCACAAGTCAGAATCTGAATCGCCGCCGAGGAAAGACAAACAGCGCGCCGGGTCGCACCAGCTTTTATAACGACATCCGGGGGGGATTTCGTTAAGGGATCTCGTCAGTCCCGCGAGAGGGAGGGAACCACCGACCAATCTACGATGATTCCAGACAAAGTATTCGGATTATCGTTGACGGACTGATAGAGACCGGCCTGTCCTGTCGTTCTATCATCGCTGTTGATGTACCCTTCACGCGTGGTGGTGGGTGTACGCGAGGGACGGAAGAGAGCTGCATTTATTTGCATCTGTATGTACTGGTCCGCTCGTGACTTACATCCTGCGCTGTGACTCAGTGTATTTTAATGTCTTTCTTCATGTCTTAGAAGCATCCCGGTACAGAATCAATTTTGTTATCTTGCGTCAAACTTTTTAAATGTACTTTATTTTGGAAATTAAATACTTCATGTGATCATTGATAAACAGTTTAGAAATCTTATTACTGTCAAAAAATTATTTATATTATATTATTTCTATATAAAAATATGAGTTAGACGCACATTTCTATATGTATATTTTTCAATTTATTTAAAAAATGATTAGTTTAAAAAAAAATACGATTATTATTTAATTGTGTCATTTTCGTTTCGTTATTATTTGACATTACTGTCGAGAATACGTATTGAATTGATAAAGTAATCACTAAAGTACACTCACTCAAATTCCAAGAAGTATCACGTATGAGAACATTAAATAAATTGGTAGATATATAAAGTGTAAGAAGTTTACATTGTACAAAAAAAATTATATAGATTTTATCGCCATCAGAATAAACAATTAGTATTTGCGATCCTATTTGCAAAGTATATCAAATTTCGATTGAATTTAGAGGAATAAACCAATCGCAATTTATTTGGACTTCAATATTTACTGCCAGCGAAATCTATATAAGGAACGTAATATTATATATTGGAAAAAAATAACATTATATTAACAACACATTAATTTAAAATATTTTTAAATCAATAATATCTACTATTAATGAAACAAATACGTCATATGCTCTTATCTTAATAAAATTTGTTTCATTAATAGTTAATAGAAAAAAATAAGGACTCGTTATATAAAAATAAACAATATGAAGTCAAAGGCGATATAAGAGTCAAAAAAGATTTTTGTTCAACAATAAAACATATAATTAATAACTATTTTCGATAATTAATTTAACATAACGCTAATTCGCCTTCAAACAAATAAATATGATAATAAACAAATATATATAAATAAGTTACAAGTTTCGGCTCTTGGATTGAGCCCTCCTCAGACATATCAAAAAGCGGCGGACAAAATTAATCGATAAAAGATCGCTCGTGCAGTTTCCATTAATCCTGTGAGTCTTCATATAGAAACGACATTAATTACACACAATTGAAAAGTCGTATGTATAAAAATATCTCAAGGAGATCAAACAAAATTAAATAAACAATAATGTTAATTCAATTTGATGTATATTACTGTAATCATGCTGATACACCGAAATAACATTATTGTTTATTTAATTTTATTTGATTTCCTTGAGATATTTTTATACATACGACTTTTCAATCATGTGTAATTAATGTCGTTTCTATATGAAGACTCACAGAATTAATGGAAACTGCACGAGCGATCTTTTTATCAATTAATTTTGTCCGCCGCTTTTTAATATGTCTGAGGAGGGCTCAATCCGAGAGCCGAAACTTGTAACTTATTTATATATATTTGTTTATTATCATATTTATTTGTTTGAAGACGAATTAGCATTATGTTAAATTAATTATCGAAAGTAGTTATTAATTATATGTTTTATTGTTGAATAAAAATCTTTTTGACTCTTATATCGCCCTTGACTTCATATTACTTATTTTCATTAATAGTATTATAAGTTAACAAAATTATTTTTATAACTAAAATAATACTTATTATTTACAGATTCTTAAGATACTTATTTTAGCATTACTACATTAAATAAATAATCAATCTAATTTATGATATTAATTAAGTCCGACCAACCATATCGGCGAACCACGCAGTTCATAAAATTGAAATAATTTACAAAATTCCGTATTTAATAATATTAAGCACTAAGATTCGTTTTGATCGATATATAGGATTATCTGTATTAATTAAAATAATGTTATTGATATAACATAATTCTTTTCAGTGTAGATCTTCGGTACTGGAAGAGAATCTTAATTTTAAATGTGTCCTTCTCGATTATCGATAATTCTTTAAACTTTACTCGCACATCTGCATATATAGTAATAAATCTTTTACCATAAATGCGCAAACGATATTTCCGCCATTCATCTTGCAGGGGGCAAAGTTAAACGAACAGATGAGCCTCGCACGGATTGGCTGCGTAATTTGAATAATAATTAATACTTGAGACACAGGAGCGTCGATTACGTCAGATACAAAATAGAAGTAACATATGTCCAAGCGTTAATCGCACCAATCTGTCATCTGTTCGTTAACATTCTTTCCCGATTATAAGGGAGGATAGAAAATTTCTTCCGACATGTCGGCGATCTCGCGCGCAGAAAATAAACGCCGATCAAAAACGTCTTCATTGTCGCGTTGACATCATGAAAGTCTATGAAAATTCTTATCTAAATTTATCCGATAAGAATGAATAATATAGAATGAAACATAATATGTACATACGTATTTATATCTCGGCCGTGGATCAAAAGAACAATTTTAACGAGCGAGCGCCTTGCGTTTTGATCGCTAGACAAAAATCAACGTTCGTTTCTCGATCATTAGTCATTAATAATCGTTATCATAGAAGACGTTATCGTTTTCGTTTATTAAAAGAAGATGCATTAGCTTTATCTACGAATGGAAATGATAAAAAAAATTTATATTACACATTGTCGCGTTGAACGTTCTAAAATTCTCTGTTCTAATTTCGATAATTGTTCGATTAAAATTTCTGCGTCGATTTGTAAGCTTTCGAAATCTTTTGGCGAAAACAAGACACTCGTCAATTTTTTATTGATTTTCTACCGAAAGATTACGAATAAAATAATTTATTTCTTTGTATATAAGTATAATCGAATTCTACTTAAACTCAAAGTGAGACCAAAGTTTAAAATTATTGATTCTCTACAATATATAAAATATTAATCTGTTCTAGAATATTTTACTCTATAGAAATAAAAAAAAATTCTACATACACAACCGCTCATTAATTTTAATACATTCTCAGATTTGTCAAGTTCACTGTAATTAAAGGATGAACACGATACGTGTGTTTTACACAAAAATAAGTCCATGTTATTATAAAAAAAAAACTTTCAGCGCTTGCATGCATTATATTTATACATTATTTATATAAAAATCCTTGAAAATTATAGTTTTAAAGAAACAGAACTAACAGTCGGATAACGCATTTGATTTCTGAAAATATACAAAATACACACGCAAGATTTCGAGGTGCTAGCTGTAATCAGATACGTGCTCAATGCTAATTTAAAACTAATTTGTTAAAAAAACATACACTCGCTTATTAATTTCAATACACTATACCCAAATCGTCGATTTTTCAAAAACCAGTGAAAAAGTAGCCTCAAAAGGGAAGAGGAGCGACACAGTTTTTTTTTCGCTTCCTTCACTACAATATTTTTTTTACTTCGCGCTGATGAAAGCTCAACAATCCGGTCAACGAAATACTAGGCCTGTTCTCTTTCGCTGAACTTTTTGCACAGTTAAAGCTTTTCTCTTTTTCTCTCTCAACTTGGAAAGAAAAGGAAGAAGATAAACAGAACAGATCTATTATTTATTGTAGTATCTGCCGGCGAGCGATAGATTTACTACGTGCAAGAACATTTGATCACCGATGCATCAGTCGTTATACAGATAAAGTAATGACTTGGCCGCAAGCTCTTTGCTTCAAGGGCAAGGAGGAAAGGAGACTCGCAAAGCCGGGGAGAGAAAGGGGATCTCCGGATCGCGGATTGTCCGTCTCGCCGGTCCCGCCGTTTCGAAACAAGTACAGCCGCATGAATTGACAGCTAATTGCCGGTGATGAGCACACATCAAAGACTTCGACGATGCGAGGACGCGCTACTCCGGCGCGTTGAGTCACGTGACGTCCCGTCGCGTCGTCTCATGCGGGATGAATGAGCTTATTCCCATTACGAACGCACGATTCTTTACGTTGCGGGACGCTCAATTGAATTTATTGTACCTACGTGTATACATTATCCCGTTTGCTGGTTTGGGTTATACGAATAATCGCGCGATCGATAGTGTCTCGCTCAAATTCGACGATTCCTTTTCATTCTTTTTCTTCCTAATATTGCAAAATAGAACTATAATTATTGATGAATTATACGGGATATCGAAACGAATATACGATCGACAAAAATTTCATTAACTCTAAAAATACTGAAAGAGATGATTAATTTTATACTATTTAAAGAAAATCAAATTAAAGACAAAATTTGTCAATTTATTTTGAGCAAAGAAATAAACAGAGAAACACTGTTCTACATTTAGGTGATATTTATTACTAATTTGAATAAATAATATTAAGAATGACGGCTATAAGAATAAATCTAATGATAAATTAAAAGTCACTAATAAGAGTCAATATGATGCACAGATAAATTTCTTTTATATTATAGTTTTTGAATAAACTATTATAATTCTCTCTCGCAATACGCAAACGTATATATTATTCACTAAAAATTTGTATATGTCAATCCTGTTATCGGATTGGTTGTGTTATGCAGGATAGTAGTTCAATAAACGCGACTTTGCTCGAAACTTTGTTGCTTTTATAGAAAAATAAGAAGCAATGCATTTTATATAATAATAGTTTTTATTTATTTCAATGTGCGAAAAATTGATCACATTATATGAATCAACATGCTTTGGTATTTAATGAACTACAAAACTCTGCTTTACGGTATCCATTTCGATAATCGACCTAAACTAAGACTACTTCAAAAATTAGCTTCATGATTTATGGCCATACCATATCGGCATCCAAATCTTTTAAGATTGTATAACGAGAGGTGGAACGTGACATGTACAGAACCTGATACATCACGGCTTATAAGACGCGTTATTTAGAATAAATATAGAAAACAATAAAAACATTTCTTAGCACAACGTCATATATCCTGAATATTTTAATGTTGATTTGTGGGATAATTGATGTATGTGTTATGAATTTTAGATATATATCATGATATTTATAATGCAAAATGTATATGAATTATCTCAGAATCTCCAACCTTAACTTTAGTAAAAAATTATCTGATTTACTTATAACTGAATTTAATTAGAACGTAAATCAAATTAGCATTTTTAAGCTGTAAAATCGACAAAATGAGAAATAAAAATTTATATACATTATATTTGTGTCGCAATTAAATGATAACATTTTAATGTGCATTTTAACTATACTACTACATAACTTTCTCAGAATTTATTATAGTTTGATTAAGAACAGTAACGTTTGATTAAGAAATATAAGCGTATATTAGATAATTGTAAATAAAATAAATAAGAATCTCATTCATTGAAATGTTCTCTAAAAATCGATTATAGATTTTATCAAAAATTTGTCATTAAAATTAATGTTGAAGATTTTAAGCACATTTTATATCAAGCATTTTCATTGTTTCATTTATGTTTGGAGCACTTATTAACAATCAGTATATTAATTCTTTTTAATTTATGTAATCGAAAATACAAGGATTTTTGTAAATTAAAAAACTTTAGCGCTATAAATAAAATAAGTTCATTCTAAGTAAATTTTCTATAAATTTATTTTAATTTTAAGAAATGCTTAAGAATTAGTATAATCTTAAATTGTAATTTAGACCTAATTGTGAAATTGCTTATTAGATACTTAGAGTTAAGTTATGAAAGAATTATATATTTTATAGAAAAAACAATGTTCCTAAAATACTTCAAAAATCTATAATCCGGCGAATATTACGTAAAATATGCAGGGCACATTTTACGTAATATTACGTTCATAAATTAAAAATAAATATTCACACATGCTAAATCTGGCAATGCAAAGGAGCTTAGATAACTGTTTATTTATTTACACTATTTAGACGACCTCTTGTAGATTGAGCAAGCCTAAATAATTGGGAACACTGTTACCGTTAAGTACAAGGCATTTCTATGTACGTGTATCAGCTTATAATTTACATAAACAGAACAATAATGGAATAAAAGCGCCGATGGCTACAAAAACAGGTAACAATACAGGCGACTCGTCTATCAAGTACGGGTCAGGAGTCCTTGGCCCACTCGTATGTCTACTTCGCAAATCAGTTTCTTCCTCTTCTTCCTGCATACCTTGATAGTCCTCTGGATCAGGCGGTATCGGTCCTAATTGTGGAACATCTAAAAAATATAGTATTCGCGTGTGAATGTTTTGTCAGCAAACAATTCTTCAACAAAAGTAAAGATGTACAAACCATCCAAAACACCTTTCACAACAGCTATAGCATTTATTTTTGGATTATCCCTATAACCCTGTAAAATTACAAATTAATGCATATTAATAAATATATATATATATATATATATGGTATTTTTCAATAAAAGACAGTATAATACGGTGAAGTGATCATTTCATCTTGGGCGAAGAGCCGCGCTCAAGAGTAAAGTACTCTTAATATCGGTGTGTCGGCGAATTTAACGGTTGTGCTGAGTTGTGCTACGCTAGCACAACTCAGATATACAATATAGATCACATGGAAGCATTATGTTTAACCCTTGATTATAGCAGTGGGTCATTTGAATTAGATCTATACAATTGATATACTACAAAGTATTCTAAATTGTAGATAGGTAAAAAACTTTGAACCTTTCTTAATCGTCGTGAGACAGAAGTTTACTTGCATTCTGTACTTTAAACAGGACGCTTTAGAATTTAAATATAATTTAGGTAGCTGTAGTTGAGGGTTAATCTTAACATACAAGAATATAATGATTCATTGTAGAAAGTTAACAGATTTGGCCACGAGATGATAAACTTTTGATCAGCCTGTCGTTTTTATCAACTTTAGAAAATTAAAATGAATAAGACAGTATAAATTAAAATAAGATAGATATAAAAAAAGATTGTATGTATACATCATTTTTTAATTTTTGTTTTGAGAAAATTACTCTTGGCCAAATTGTGTAATAGATTTTCTTAATTCACTATGTATTTCTCTTCACTCTGTACCATCTGTGTTTCTTGGAAAACATCTAATATATTATATATGTATGTAAAGAAGTATGTTAATGCATATAGCATGTAGTATATACAGTAAAAATATATCAACTACCTTTATAAATTCTACTCTTATCTTCCCACCAAGAATGTCTGATTCTTCATCATTGTATATTAATTTTCCACCCAGTACCTTAAACGATACGTATTCATCATGTGCAACACCTCGACCAACTCTCTCGAAGATGTCCAAATCAGTGACTACAGTATGATCACCATTTAACACGACATCGAAGACCTAAAATGAAATAACAGATTACATATTTGACTGAGGTTTTCAACATGACGAATCCGTTTCATGAAGAGGGTCACCTTCATGTTTGGCGAGTTGAAGTACACCTCGCAAAACTTAAGTATCATAACGTAATCCCCATCCTGGCTGATCGGGATGTCGTATCCGAAAGTGTTGTGATGGTAACGCTCGGTTTGGTATAATATCTGATCTATGTCGCTGATACGCCCGATGATGAGCTGCTTACCATAATCGGAGGCCGTGCCGATATATTTTCCCATTAGAGGATCCCTGGCATAATGTACCCCGTTGCTGTCCGTGTGCGCCTCGCCACCCGCGTTAATCGCATATATCACCTCAAAGCAATACGAGCCAGAGGCGAGCACACCGAGCAGCAACAGTAAGAAAATCGGGAAGTCATCGTTCCACGTTGGCAACCGCATTCTTAGAGCTGTCATATCATTCGCGACTTGAAGATAAGATTTGATCCGTTCACCGGCACAGCGGCGTACTCATAACATATCCTGAGGGTTTTGTTATCGTTGTTGTTGTCGTCCGGCACGCTTCGTGTCCGGGATCGCGTGGACTCACATGGAATAGCGAATAATAAGATTTATCTTATATCGCGCGCAATCGAACCCACATCCCACATGGCACGTCACACTGTTCCGCTAACGGAAAAAATACCGCAGTCCAGCTGTGCGGCCTGGGATATCGCAACGTTGCCCGGTTAGATCGCTGACTTATCAACATAACACGAGATGGTGGTTCACGCAATATCAATAACCTCCGTCGGAGGGCACTACTTTCTCTTATTTTAAAATATGAGAATAATAATAATATTAATATTAATATTTTCCCTGTATTTCCTCGACTTTCCACTTCAAAAACAATAATAATCGGATAAAAAGAAAAAAGATCAGAAAATTTTGTAAATTATTCAATTTTTTCAATAATTATATAGTCCTATAAATTTATCAATTTAACAACATAGAAAATAAAGTTGAGACTAAAATTATATCGACATCAATCTTCATATATTAATCTTTTTATTTTTAATACAAAATAGTATATATATTTATTGACCCACGCAACCCAAATATATAATAATTTTTGACGATATGAAAACTTTTTGATAAGAAAACAAACTTTAAATTTAATTTAATTCTGTACTTCTATTTTAACTTTTTTATCGTGACTTTTGTCTCATTATCTGTAATTATAAACGACAAACACTGATGACAAGTCGGAACATATAAATAATGTTACATTATTTTATCTTGCACGACATATAAATATTTTAAATACGGTTCAGGGAAGAGAAACGACTGACTTCATCATCTTCCTTTTTACACTCCAGCATCAATTTGATCACCGAATTTATTACTATATTTACAAGTGACATTGGCAATTTGCCGTCAGAGATAAAACCGCAGTCTTACGAGTATTATATCGTTACAATCGTTACTATACTTACTTGAGACCTCTCCGTTTATTTTAAGTAATGATGAGGAATTTCTATGAAAATCAGAAATATCACTCGCGTAATAATATACTATATTTACTTCTTGCTTTTTGCAAAAAAAATGATTACAAATAATTGATAGATAAAACGTGATTTTAAATTGCGTTAAGAATTTATAACTGCAATTTTTCATGGGACATTGATAAAATGCAGCTACAAATTCTTTACATCAAAGATGATCAAACTTTAAATTAAGATTTTGTCGAAGCAAGATTTATTTGAAATTAAAGAAGAAGTAAAATAAAATTGCACGTTTTTTTCATAATTGTTTAAAAAATATTTTCTAATTTTTAAACAATGAAAAACGAGCATTTATCTTACTTCTCTTCTAAGCGAATCTTATTTTGACAGAATCTTAATTTAGAGTTTTATTTCATTCAGGTACTTAATATCTATTAAAACTGATGAGATAATTAAGGAAGAGGAAGCACGAAACTGTGAATTTCTGTTAAGGAAATCAGCTTTGTGTGATATTGAAGAGCACATTTTAACAATTGTACAATTCACCTCTCTTATTTTTTATTTCGAATGTTCAAGGAATTCTTTCAGCTTTCATTGAGACGAAGGTTGAATATTCCGGAACACCCTATATATTACTGGAAAAAGAAAGGACGAGGTCATCTAAACGTGATCAAGTAAGCAAGAGAGAGAAAGAACAAGGTCGAGTTAATGTTTTCTTTATACCAAAATGAACGAACGAACACATTATTACAGTACAAACATTAATTTATAATAAAAATCTCAATAAATATAGTAAAATAATCAAAGATGTTTCAATGAACTCTTTCTTTGTATTGATATTTTAATATTTTATAATATATTAAATAATTTAATATTACACAAATCTCTTGTTCGAACAAAACAAAGAAGAATCGAAAAAGTCCTGCAATAAGAGACAAACAGAGAAGATCCTTCTTATTATTATATTCCATAAACAGATGCATAAATAGCTGCATTTATGTTTTATCATAGATAGATATATATGTTTACTGCATTACTTGATACATAAAACACTTCTTTTAAAATATAAAGAATTTAATTATTAAGTAAAATTTTAACATTCATAGATTTTCACAAAATCCGCCGAAATTCCCCATTTCAAAAATCTCATAAATTTTTAAGTTTAATATAATTCTTGAAAGATATTTTAAGGATGTTCGATACGTGGAAAGTTCGTTCACTCAGATCTCGTTGAAAATTATTTTAAGAACTTTTACTTTGGTTCATATATGAAAAGCTTAGAAAGCATTCAATCGATTTTGCATTTCACAGAATGACAAATAATTAAAATATCATAAGTAACCAACGCGAAAAAACTGGATGTCGGACGTCAGTACTCTGCTTCTTTCGTTCGCCTCTATCTATATGTTTACATGCCGAAAAATATGAGGGCTACTCTCGCCGCTGTTTCAAACAATACATATTTATACTCTAAGGGGGCAGGAAGGGCATTGTTGTATACTTCAGCTTTACTCTCAGGTACTCCCAAGCCGCTTCGATGACCGTTACTTCGATGTCTGATGCATCTGGCTCTGGCTTAGCAACACCTTGATGGCGGGAAAGCACATATTGTCGATATGTGCATCAAATAGCGCAGACACTTCTTGAAATATTCAAGTTTCTGCAGATTTCACACGTGGATTAACCGGCTCTCGGTATCGACTGTTTAAATAAATAACAATAACGATTCTTCCATCATTGTAGTCTCTCTCCTATAGTCTAGCGCAGTGATGCGCAACCTGCGGCCCACATGTGAAAATTTTTTGTGACTCGCCGTTTCACAGCCGACGATAAAAAATCATACTTTCTCCCATATATAGCATAGAAGCTTGTCGCAACGTTTGCGATGTTACTGCAATATTTCTGGAACGTTGCAATGTTGTTGTAATATTGTTAGAATCATCTGTGCTGTATCGTGAATTATTTCATGCAAACGAAATAATTAACATTTATGGTTTGCAAGATTTCTTCTACTTTTTGAAAAGGGCCCTCTAAAGACGATTTTTTGTGGTCCAGTTCCACAATTTGCGACGAATTGGAAAGGGATGAGGATCGAGTGAGTTGAACTTCGGTTAAAGAGTGGATCACGGATTGTGAAACTGAATCTAAAAAAACATGCCAGATTGCGCATCACTGATCCAGTAGTGCATACAATATCGACACGAAAAGAAGATATTTACTGAAACTACTGTGCATCATCTATCGGTTTTTTTTTTCATCGTTTTGTCCAAGTCATCGATACTTCCTCAATATCCTTTGTTATTGAGATTTGTGGGACTCATTCAAAATATTATGTTTTGTGTTTTTCTTTTCTTTTTTTTCTTTTTTAATACAGAGAGTTGGAGTTAAATACGTAATATTTTTCCGATCCTCTTTCGTGCTTTTTTGCATATCCTTTAATATATTGCACAGGTAATGTCAGATAAATGTCAATTAACATTCCGAAACAGCTTTCTAAGATATAAATATACACACACATATATATATATATATATA
>NW_017275769.1:82435-146093 GCF_001594065.2 Cyphomyrmex costatus
TATATATATATATAAATAAAACTGTTCGATAGTGCGAGCTAATGGATAAAAAAAAGTAATAATTACAAGCATTTACAGGTATTAAGATATTCGAATAATTAAAAAGTAATATCATATAATTGCTTATCTCGTAATAGTGAAATGTAAAAGTTTCGTTTTCTCGCTTTTATCTTCTTATTTATCGCTGAAAAAAGGAAACGACACGAGATTCTCATGTTTTTTCGCTACGCTTCTCTTTTTCTATCGTAAAAACTCTACCTGTATCTAGTTGTCTGCATACGGCTTCGTGATAAACGTTCAGGTACCTTCGAGAGCCACGTGTCGAAATGAAATCATTTATCGATCGCACGAATCGCTGCTTCCTCCTTCTTTTTATATGCGGATGTAAACTTGACACGCGTGTCGCTGTCATTGAAAACGCAATTTTGCTGAATATCAGAATCGGCATCATGCCGATCTATCTCATGAGGAAATATGTATACATGACTCGTCAACGTATAATTTTTCGAAGTTTTCTCCACGGCTGATACACTATTTTATGTAAAATAATTCAAAAGTTGAATCAATAACAAATATTAATATAATCGAAAATATTTTACTTTTCTAAATATTTAATAAATATTATCAAACGATTGATTATATTATTATGCTTGGTAGTACTCAAATAAACATTTAGAAGAATAAAATTGATTTTTATTATAACAATTAAACATTTCAATGGAATCATTTTCCACGGAATATTAGATTTTTTCTTCACTGTACAGAAAATGTACAGCATTCATAACAGTTGCAGTATCTGTATGACTTATCGTTAGTCGGATGGAAACTAACATTTTGTTAAAATTGGAAAATCTTGATAATTTTAATTCACAATTTTAATTTTGTTTTAATGTTTCAATGTATCTAAAATATTCAATTCTTTAGATATGTTTTATTAAAATGAAAAATGTAACAAATCCCAGTGTTTGAAAAATATAACATGTTTTAATATTATAATTACACTCTATAATACTCTATATTCTAGCAGCTCACATATATAATTTATTAAACATAATTTATAACTTTAACAATGTCATTATCCGTCGTATTTTAAAATTTCATGTTATAATTCTTAAATTAGCTGAAGTTTAAAGCAATTACCTCATATGTTTATCGTTCTAGTAGATAATCCAAATTAAAAATCACTGTACAAAATAAACTACAAGACCAGTATTGAATCGTTGAAAAAAAAAAAACAACTTTAGATATGTAAAAATCAATTTATGACACGCATACACAGCTAATCTAATGAAAACAAACTCGAGAACATTTTATCGACCATACTCGACTTTCTCAGTTTTCCGGAGCTACGTGAGCTTACACCAGCTTACAGTTACATCACGCAAAAACATATAAAGTTCTCTACAACAGCAACAAGACGATTGCAGACTAATAACTATCGTAAGTCATACACGAAATCGAGCTCATATAATCGTCTTAGGAAATAATGAGGAGCGGAATTTCGTCATTGACAATACAATTAGTGATACAGAAATCTAATTGATACCGAACTCAACTGATACTGAAGAACTAGTTATTTACTTTATATATCAAAAGCACTCTTGTTCAGTACTCCTAGTACTTCAAATAAGTAATTACTGTCCTCTAGTAATCAATTGGTTAGCATTAAATTTTTTTCTATACCTATTTCTAACAACGTAATGTAATTTCCAATTTATTTCAACTACTTTTCATTTGTTTCTAGTTTTAAGCAAAAGATAAAGACTTACTTAATTCTGAATCAAGTAAAACTAATCTTCCACTGGAAAAACTAGTATAAAGCTGATGCACGCTGCAATTAAAAATGCAAATTAATTTATATTTTCAATATCAATAAATAATTTAACTCTTTTAATTGTATACTTTTTGTCGTCAGGTAACTTCATAATCTTAAAAGGATCAAATTATTTATTAATGAAAATATGTAAATAAATCAATTTGCATTCAATTGCATCAGCGTGTTTCACTAGTATTTTCAGTGAAACACGCAATTATATCGGTGGAACCGAGCCTAACGGTAAAAAGTTAAAAACGCGACGCTTGTCAGGATGAGAGGTAATTCGACGCATCGCGAAGGGGGGGATCTCGTCCCCCGGGAAACCGAGAATGAACGATTCGCGGTTTCCCTCGACGTCGGTTCCGTTGACGTCACCGGTACACGTGCGGATCGCGAATTCCGTGGAACCTTGAACAAGGCTCGGGCGCGCCTTCCTTCCCCCTGGCCACCAACTACTGCGCGAGCGCGCCGCAGTAGTTTCTAGAATTTGCCCGAGCCCCTTCCTCTGAACTTCCATCGACTTCCAGGCAGCCGGCAGCCCGGAAACCGGAACCCCGGTGGGCAAGAGTGATTCTCCACTTTCTTTCACCCGGCCTTTGTCGCCGATCGATCAATTGACGCGCGACCGCGCGCTACCGTGTGATCGCGTATACAAGCCTCTCGTCTCGTTGAGCCACACGAACGAGGGACTCGGGAAGATCGCGTAAACTCGCGCGCGCGCAATTTCGCGACTCGCGTGCTTCGCGCGCGATCGATAAGCGCGACAAGCGACGCTCGGCGTCGTTCAGGTTGACTCCGGCGGTGCGCGAGCCGGGGTCGATGCCACCCGACCAATCGCGCGCCTACGCAAACGTGCCCGAACGGAAGTCGGCGGCGGTGATTCGCTGGTGAATGAGCCTGCGCGGAAGGAACGTTCGAGAAGCTTCTTGCCGCATCGAAGTCTTTATATACAGAGGGCAGGGCGCGGGCTCGTCACTCGCGCTGCGAATCGTGAACGAGGAACTTCTTCGTTTGTCCTACGAACGGAAATTTTACGAGGCTCTCCCAAGTAAATTAAACCTAGGTAACGTCTCTCCTCTCGTCGATTCTCTCGTGGCTCTCTTCTCGCGAGCGAGGAAAGCCGGGAGCGACGGCGAAAGGCGGTAATTCGTAATACTGTGTTGCGATTATCGGTACTTACGCGAGATCCGTCCACGTTTTTACCTTGCAGAACTCGAAGAAAATGGCGAAGGCTCCCGCGGTCGGTATCGATCTTGGCACAACTTACTCCTGCGTTGGCGTTTTCCAACACGGCAAGGTCGAGATCATCGCCAACGATCAGGGCAACCGCACGACGCCCAGCTATGTGGCCTTCACGGAAACCGAGCGTCTCATCGGAGACGCCGCCAAAAACCAAGTCGCCATGAACCCCAACAACACCATTTTCGGTAAGT
Source organism: Cyphomyrmex costatus (assembly GCF_001594065.2). NCBI lineage: Eukaryota > Metazoa > Arthropoda > Insecta > Hymenoptera > Formicidae > Cyphomyrmex > Cyphomyrmex costatus. The sequence continues at coordinate 85,685 of NW_017275769.1, forward strand.
TCCCGCTTCTCCTTTTCGCGCGTCCACGCGTTAGAAAAGTTTTCTCCTTTATTGGATATTTTTTTTTTTCCAACTAAGGCAGGCGCAATGCTATTTGACATTTTCAATTCTTTAGCTTTTTTCTTAATTTTATAAATCGAGTTACATAATATAGACTTTAAAGAGATGTAACAATGAAACGAGTTACACATAAAAGATAGATTTAATCGATTTAAAACTGCACCGCAACAGGCGAGGTAATCAGTAATAATCTGTTTATAAATGTAAATTTAAAAGAATATATATGAAAGAGGAGGATCGGAATCGCGAACTTGGAACTAATCCATTTGACTACCTTTACTCGAAGTCACACGCGTCACTTCCGTGTGTGCAAAACTTATAGTTAAATACCGAAATTAGACCGTGACTCGATGGGTTTTTTAAGAATTGGCTTGAATCACGTCATTCGCGTCGATATCTTCGATGATATATCTTACTTTTCCATAGATATGCCGCTTGTGACGAGCTTATCTCTCACGCCTGCGATGAATCCACATGACTGAAACTCGAGTCTTATATAAAATGAAATTCTACGCAATAAAATCGTTTATTTCTAATTCTTGGAATTTTTGTGACATATGCAAAAATAATTTTTTAAAAACATTAATAAATTCGTTAAATTAATGATTTATATTTATACTTACAATACAAATTACAATACATTTCTTTAAGATATTTATTACTTGCTTCTTTCTCAATAATTTTATACTAGTTTATCAATATTTCTCAAATAAATATAAAAGTATTTTAATATTTTTGTATACACATTTTATAAATTAGTATAATTATTAATTGGTGTAAGCACAAGAGAGAAATAAATATTAACTTTTAATTAATTTGTAAATTTATTATTAATCAAAATAAATTAATTTAAATGTACGCATTTGAGGCTTTCACGAGTATTATCTTCAATTATACCAGAAGGTTTGCGGGTTATCGCCGTGTCTTCATTCTTGATGCCAACGTTTCGTGAATCAAGAATAAAGAAAGACACGGCAATAACCCGTAAACCTTCTAGTATAAATTTAAATGTACCTTTTAAATGTGAAATTATTATATGTCATATTGTTACATTCTTTGTCATATTAAATAGCAATTTGAAAGTCAATGTTATTAACTCAATTTTTTTTCTTTTTGATTAATTAGATGCCAAAAGGTTAATCGGACGTCGCTTCGAGGATCCGACCGTCCTCGCTGACATGAAACATTGGCCCTTCACCGTGATAAACGATAGTGGCAAGCCAAAGATCCAAGTACAATACAAAGGAGAGACGAAGACTTTCTTCCCCGAAGAAGTGAGTTCGATGGTCTTAGTCAAAATGAAGGAGACCGCAGAGGCATACTTAGGCAAGACTGTCACGAACGCTGTGATCACCGTCCCCGCTTACTTCAACGACTCGCAGCGTCAGGCAACCAAGGACGCTGGTACCATCTCGGGCTTGAACGTATTGCGTATTATCAACGAGCCCACCGCCGCCGCGATTGCGTACGGCCTCGACAAGAAGGCCACCGGCGAGCGAAACGTCCTAATCTTTGATCTCGGTGGTGGCACTTTCGACGTGTCCATCCTGACTATCGAGGATGGTATCTTCGAGGTCAAGTCCACGGCTGGTGACACTCATCTCGGTGGTGAGGACTTCGACAACCGCATGGTCAATCACTTCGTGCAGGAATTCAAGCGCAAGTACAAGAAGGATTTGACCTCGAACAAACGTGCTCTTCGTCGTCTGCGCACGGCCTGCGAACGTGCCAAGCGTACCCTGTCGTCCTCCACCCAGGCCAGCATCGAGATTGATTCGTTGTACGAGGGAATCGATTTCTACACCTCCATCACCCGTGCCCGTTTCGAGGAACTCTGCGCCGATCTCTTCCGCGGTACTCTTGAACCTGTTGAGAAATCGTTGCGCGACGCCAAGATGGACAAAGCTCAAATCCACGATATCGTCTTGGTCGGAGGCTCTACGCGAATCCCCAAGATTCAAAAGCTCCTACAGGACTTCTTCAACGGCAAAGAGCTCAACAAATCTATCAATCCCGACGAGGCTGTCGCTTATGGCGCGGCTGTACAGGCAGCTATCTTGCACGGTGATAAATCCGAAGAGGTGCAAGACTTGCTTCTACTTGACGTCACTCCGCTCTCTCTGGGTATCGAGACTGCCGGCGGTGTCATGACCGCGCTTATTAAGAGAAATACCACCATCCCGACGAAGCAGACTCAAACCTTTACAACTTACGCCGACAATCAACCTGGTGTGTTGATTCAAGTATATGAGGGTGAGCGCGCCATGACCAAGGATAATAATCTACTGGGTAAATTCGAACTTAGCGGTATTCCACCAGCACCCCGTGGAGTTCCTCAGATTGAAGTGACGTTCGACATCGATGCGAACGGTATCCTCAATGTCTCTGCTGTGGACAAGTCTACTGGCAAGGAGAACAAGATCACTATCACCAACGACAAAGGTCGACTCAGCAAGGAGGATATTGAAAGAATGGTGAACGAGGCAGAGAAATACCGCAGTGAAGACGAGAAGCAGAAGGAAACAATTTCGGCCAAGAACGGTCTCGAATCTTACTGCTTCAATATGAAAAGCACAGTCGAGGATGAAAAGCTGAAGGACAAGATCAGCGCTTCGGACAAGCAAACGATCCTGGACAAGTGCAATGACATCATCAAGTGGCTCGACGCGAACCAGTTGGCCGACAAAGAGGAATACGAACACAAGCAGAAGGAGCTCGAGGGTATCTGTAACCCCATCGTTACGAAGCTATATCAGGGTGCAGGTGGTATGCCCGGTGGCATGCCAGGTGGTTTCCCTGGAGCTGGCGGTGCTGCTCCTGGTGGTACACCTAGCAGTGGCGGTGCGTCTGGACCCACTATTGAAGAGGTCGACTAAAAAAGAATTGTCCCTAGCTTTGTTTCGTCACTGCCCATCATTGCGGTCACCCTCTGCGCAATACGCATTCCTTGATAAAAAAAATTAACGGACGCTATTTAAAAAAAGAAAAACCGAACATAGGACTATTATACAGCTGCGGTCTTTGCTCTAATCATTCCTTACATATGTTTTTCTAGCGTCGTCTTTTAATTAAGTTCCTCTATTTCACCATTTTCTACTTTGAAGTAAATATAATTAATTTTATTATCATATACTGTACTTACAGTTTATTCTCGAGACAATCTGTTATTATTCTTCTATGTTCCAAACTTCGTAAATATAGAGCGATTACCAAAACTGAATATTGCATTCTTCTTTTATCCCGATAATAAATTCATACAATTGTACGATAATTTGATATAATTCAATTTACGATATATATGTATAAACAACGATTACTTCAACAATTAGAAAATAATGATTCTTCCTGCTTTTGGTCAGTCTGACATATATTGTCATTACTGAAAATTTATACGTTACATATCTATAGTACAGATTCTCAGTATTGACAGTGTATGTCAAAATACGGCTTATATAACATTCGTAACAATTCCAAAAAATATAAAAGAATTAAGATAAATAAATTACAAATGTTAGAAGTTCGATTTTATCTACATTACTTTCCCGAATTCGTGCTAGTAGAGTGAACGCAAATTCTTTTTATTTACAACGACTTACGAAATATTCAGAGGCATGAGGTTAGAGGAAGAGAAAGGAGTTTCTAATGAACAAAAAACATTTAAATGAAATAAAATTTTATTCATGAGCGCAATATCGAGAATCTCGGCAAACAATCTTCTTTTTCTATAGCAAATAATTATAATTTCAGTATAGACAAATAAGGATATTTAATACGTATGCCGTACGTACTTTTAGTACATCAAACAATGGTGGCAAGAGCTGTAAATGAAATCAAATATTTTCTGCTATTGATCCAATAAAATTCTACTAAAATGATTATTGCGCACAGTGCGTGAAGGTAAAACTACGATAATTATAAAGAATAACCAGATGTCATACCAGTTGTGAATAGTACGGTTCCTTTCCCTTTCTTTTTCTTCTTCTTTTTACCAAATGTATTACTTTCGTCTTTTGCTTTTGAAAATAAGTTTGGATAAGTGATAGAAAATGTGCAATATGTCGTATAATGTTAGATTATTTATATTTATATATATATATATATACCCAATTTCTTTATTTCTAAATAAATTGAGAATAACTTTATCCAGGCGATATCTCGTGGATAAAGCTATCTAGAGATGAAGAAATTGGACATTATTTGGTTTCAATATGCAGCTTACCTTCAGAAACGTATGTTTTTTTCTCATCTTCATTAAATGAGGTACCTGGTGTACAAGCGAACATTTCCGATTTAACAGACGGCCAAGCGTTAGTCGACTTATGCGTTTTTGTCAATACTTCTTCGTCTTTGTTGAAACATGCATTTGTCGTACCAGAGTGAGTCTTTGGTCTTACGACCGGCCATGCATTGGTGGATTTATTAGACATCTTTGTTGACATTGTTGATGTCTTTGCTATATCCGCGAATGTTCGAGTTTGTTCACGTAAATGATCCGTTTCTTGTTTTGAAGCAATTTCATCAAACGCACTCAAAGTTGGACTACTAGCAATACTTGACATAACTGATTCAGAAGGTGATAAAACGTTCTCGCTACATTAGAATATGATAAATAAAATTATAATTTTTGCATATAAGAGATTGTATAATATATCTATAAAACACTTAGATAAAATAATTGTTAGATAAAATAATGATGATTACTTATACTTACTTAGATAATTGCAGTTCTGATTGCAATTGAGGAAAATGTTGATAGGATTCAATATCTATATTGGGTGTTGGATATATGCCAATTTGTCTATTTTCTTCTTCAATTATTTTTTTCTCTCTTTTTCTTTCCTCGCGTTCTCTTTGTTCTCTATACTTCTGTCTCGAATTTAATTGCTCTAATAAAAATAAAAACCAATATAAATCAACAATTGAAGTGTTGTATATATCTGTAATATAAAACAAAAATAGTATAAAAGATAATCACCATGAAAAGCATGAAGGACTTCCTCCGATACCAATGGTGGTTTTAACTCGATTTCAGCCAGTTCAAATGGACAAGTAAGTGGTAAGTGACAAAGATACCGTAATCTTCGTCTTAATTCTTCCGTGCAGATGCTTGCTTCCTTTTCGAGAAGCTTGCCTGTTATTACGGGAGGGCAGTATTCCAGACTGCCATATTGCATTTCCAGCATTTTCACATTCGCTGCATGTAGATACATATGTTGTCCATCCTCCGCTAAAAAAATATTTATTAATATATAATATTATAATTATTGAAATACAAAAAATATTTCCAACAAGACAGACGATGTAGTATTACATAGTGAATCAGCCTAACAATATTAACAAACAATAAAAAATGAAATGATTAACTGTATCAGTTGTTTCTTATTAGAAAATGTCTAATATCATGTAGCATAAAAGTTTTAAAATAAAATTTTTGATAGTTTGTGAGATTACTTACCTTGATAAAAATAAGAAAATTTGCTAGAACTTGAAGTAGTCTGGCTATCACTGGAAACACTATCTGTCGAAGACTGTTTTACTAAAGACTTGTCATCATCTTTGCACGATGTATCAACATCTACTTCATATTTTTGCGATGTTTCTTCAGCAGTTTCTTTTTCCGTTATATTTTCAGTCAATGGAACATCTTTAGATTCTGCGATCTAATATACATCTTATATTTTTTACTATTCTGTTATGTGGAATGATGGGGGGGGGGATATATAATTATACAATTAATATTACCTGCCATAATAGTTTTTCTTTCCTTTTTGATAGTTCATTGAGTGCTTGCTTGATATCAAGAGCCATAGCTGGATTAATTTTCAACTCAAGTTCTAATTCTGAATTCTCACACTCTATGATGTTCACAATCTGAAGATAATTTTCATCTATACTATTACTCTTGTATTAGATAATATATGGTTTTTGAAATAATTTTATATAACTTACATCGTTTACATTTGCGATAAGAAGTTTCGAATATACTTGATTATCTGCATTCTCCAAAACAGACAAAAACGTTGTTGGAGGGTGAAGGGCAGATTTCACAGGCATTGCAAACAAAGAATTTTTTTCACGACGCATCAAACATAGATTGACTGTTTCGCCCAAATTAAATAACTTTCGTGTAATCTCAACCACGCTGAAAGACATAAACAATTATAATATTTTTATAAACATTTCCTCATATAATATGTATTTATTACAATTTTATACAAAATTACCTTTTCAAATCATTTTTGTGAAGATATTCATCACAAATTGGACATTTGTAATTGCCTGTTTCTTGACAATAACGTAAATAACGAAGAATACAAGGCCAGCAATAAACATGACCACAGCGAGTCATTTTGCCCGCGACTGGTGGATGTAGACAAATAGGACAAGAGAGATTTTCTGAATTGTGTAATATCTGTAATTAATTAAATCAGATTTAATTCACTTGTACATCAATATGTATAAGAAAATCTTTTGCAAGAAACTTTACGCAACAATAAAATTGCTGATTTGTAATTTGTAATGAAAACAAAAAAAATACTTACAATTTGTTCAATCGATTTCCAATCCACGAGAATATCAGGGTTAGTCAAATGCAAGGAATAATCTCTGCTTGCAGTCACAACAAATTGACAGCTATAATATGTACAAAAGTATATGAGTGTGTGCGTGTGTGTCATATTTTTAATAATAGATGAATTTATATGAATAACAGATGAATGTCAAAAGAAATAGAAAGTATCCATTTATACTGTAACATTACTACCTAGCTTGTACAAATTGTTCCTTGTTGTATTTATGCCGCTGCACTGGCGGCAGCAATCTATTACTGTTGGAATTATGTCTCCCTACATCCCTGTTTTGTGCATCTCGCATCACATATCGCTCGTAGTGAAAATTCAGCAAGTGATTGCCGTTCCTTTTGCTTCTTTGAACCAATACTGAGCCATACTCAGGCAACTTCTCCTCCACTACCTATAAATATAGAAATAATATAATATTTTATATACAATATAAATATACAAAATAATAAACCGAAAAAGAAGCGCAATTCAAATGTATACTCGACCTTGGAATTCTCCTCTGCACCGCCATGATATTGTCCTTTAGGTCTCTGTCTCTTAACAAGATCTTTTGTTTTCTGTACATTGTACTTTGTCGGCTGTACATCATCAGGAACGTAATTGGCGCCAGCAAGTTCTCCTCTGCGCAAAGTTCCCAGATGGAGCTCATTATTGACATCTAAAGGGATACATGTCATAATAAAACATACATAATATACCAAGAGGCACTAACAACAGCTTGTTTATGCAGACTAAGATAAGATTCTCTGAGTAAGTGACCTTGAGAGCGCGCACCTTTGTTCTTTCTTGCATCAGCAGTAGTCGCCCTCGCAGGGGACAGCGTGAATTTTGATTTTACATCCATTTGCGGATCGACTGTAGTCAGTCTGGTAACTCGCCTCGTCGCAGCTGCAGTCTCCTCCGTCTCCTCTCCTCGGAGAAACGATATCTTTGCGCGCACCCTTCATCTTCTTCAATAAGCCATGTTTTGTCAGTGCCAAAGTAGGAAAATATGTGTCTCGATGTGACGACGTCGGCAGTTGATGCGGTGCTGCACAGGGATGACGCGAACAGCGATGAGCGAGACGCTCGTTCTCCAGGGAGCAGGCGGCCTCCCCTTTCGTCGCGGGCGACGATCTCAGGCCCTTAACCTTTAATGACGGTCACGACTCCGTGGTCACGACCCAAATGGCGAACGTAACCGTTCGCGGAAACGGAAGTGCCGGTGTTGTGCGTGTACGATGATGCCACGACCGCTCGATGACTCACGTGATTCGACCATCGTATTCGCGTCGTTTAAAACCGTCGAAAATTCGGGATTTTCGATTTTAAAAGTTATTTTGCCTGTTCCGATTGTAAACTGCATCTGTCGTGGTACAATAATAATCTTGAGTTTTGGAGCTGGTTTGACTTCAGTCGACTTCAGTCGAACGCGTTCAAGGTAGAGAGATTACGTTGCTGAAAAAAGCTATCGAGCGAACGATAACAAAAAGAGTCAAATGCGTTTAATTTTCTCGTCGAGCGTAAGATAGTCTTGAAATATATATCGCTCCTGTTATACATAAAGTAATGTTTTATTTTAATGAGTATTATTTTTATAATTATTATATCGTTAATTATTTTAATTCATTAATATGAATTGATATTAACACTTTCAAAACTTGTGTATGTTACACAATATGTTCACAATGACGTTATTATTCGAGCGTGTCGATTGTCGATCACAATTATTGAATAAAAAAGTATCCTAGAATGCATTTGACTGATACTCGTCGCGATTGTTCGCAATGCTCATAAAATCATTTTGCTAATAGGTCTGTTAATTCGCATACTTGCACTTTTTGCACTCAGCAATTCAGCATATATATTTTTGATTTCTCTCTTTCCAATGTCCAAAAATATCTATCTCACTTTAAATGCAAACATTTTTGGGGATTTTAAGGCAACACGAACAGACTTAGTGTTGCAATCGTTTTTCTAATGGAAAACGTTATTTCGAATGTCAATTGAAAAAAGTTATACATTTATAAATAATTTGTTACTCTCTCTTTCTTAAAATGCTCAAAACTACGTTGTTCCTAAAACTAAACGAGATAAATACATATACTTATATTCAAATGAAAGAAAAAGCGAAGATTCTGAATGCAAAAAATACAAGAATCACGAACAGACCTAAAAGAAAGTCGTCATCAATTAGCTAATTCAATGCAGAATTTTCCAGTTAATCGTCCAGTGGAAAAATCTCAAATACCAATTGCTACGTGAGTGACCGCGTCCGTCGCGGCCAATCACAACGCAGCGTCGCAGTCGAATGCACAATGCAGTCGAACAGAGCGCTCCCGGTATACACACACGTGGTCGATTGACGTTCGCCGTTTTCCGTTCGGTATTGCTCCTCTACAAGCAATCTAGAGCAATCGCAGTAGAAGACGGTGTTCCGCGTTAGCACCTAGGAACACGTCGCAGACTGACGACGTCCAGCTGCTCCTGGTAACCGTGCTCAATCAAGTGCGCCGGTGAAAATCCATTTTCAGCGACGTCAGGTCGACATTTCTGTTTTCGCATACTCGACATGGCAGATATGCCAGTAAACGTGGGTATCACGCGGAAAATGTCTTTCGGCATCAACGGCAAGCTCAACGGCGTCGAGAGCAAGACACCCTTCCTAATAGGTGTCTCCGGCGGTACTGCAAGTGGAAAGGTATCTATATCTTGTGTAGAATTACACTATATCTGAATTACAAGAAAAGAATACATATATACACGTAAAAAAATTGTCCAGGGGCAAAAAAGAATCTATTTTTTTATGCGTTATACAATAGATACTGTAGGTATTTAATAAAATAAAATTTCTAGAACATAATTCTTATTGATAATTCTTATTGACATTTCCTATTGACATTTCCTATATAAAATTTTAATCAATTTTATATAGTAAATATAACATGAAGTTTTATGATTTTAAAAAGAGCATGTACTGATAATTCTAGTAATCTAGTTCTATAGAATTAATTTACAATATGCATTAAGAATGGTTGATCTCAAAGTTAAAAAAAGCATGAGGTACTTTATAGAAATTCGCAATGTTTTTGCTTTCTATTTTTCTTATTTCATATTATTTTGTCATTTGATATTTCATAATATAAACAGATATGTTTCAATTCCTATTTTCAACTTCTATAAATTCGTGTTTTTTTTTTTATAGCAACTGTTTGTAAAAGAAAATATTTTTATGACCTGTAGATTTTCTTTATGTAATATATGAACTGGTTATAATCTTTGTTCTGTTATTTGGTATAAAGATTAAGAATGGTGAAATCAATGGCATGGTCATATACTGACAAATTCTATTTTTTTTTTAGTCTACAGTGTGCAAGCGTATAATGGAAAAACTAGGACAAGTCGACATGGATCATCAACAGCGTCGGGTAGTCTGTATATCACAAGACAGTTTCTATCGTGATTTAACACTTGCTGAGAAAGTGAAAGCTGAGAAGGGACAGTATAATTTTGATCATCCTGATGCCTTTGACGATGATCTAATTTTGCAAACGCTGCAAGATATACTTGCTGGTGTCAAGTGTGAAATACCTGCTTATGATTACAGGACAAACAGTTTGTATGTATTACTTTAATATTAAAGTTCAAAATTATCTTTAGATTTCTAATTCCTAATGCAGCACACACACAATTAATAGGAATAAAATAACTATAATGTAAAATAATTAAATCCAGTGAATTGTAAAAGATATTTATATGTATATAAAATCTTAGGCATATTGCAAAATTATTAAAAAAAAATTATAAATTTATTTCAGAATGAAAGATCAAGTTACAACAATATATCCCGCGGATGTGGTACTGTTTGAAGGAATATTAGTGTTTTATTTTCCCAAAATTCGGGATTTATTTCACATGAAATTGTTTGTCGATACCGATTCTGACACCAGACTTGCAAGGAGAGGTAATGTTCCGTACATGTATATATAATTGCTGTATTACTTATTAGATTTGTATCATGTTATTATAACATTATTGATGTTTTCAGTGCCAAGAGATATAAAGGAACGTGGAAGAGATTTAGATTACGTCCTGAATCAATATATGAACTTTGTAAAACCAGCTTTTGAGGAATTTTGTTTGCCAACAAAAAAGTTTGCGGATGTTATAATACCAAGGGGAGCAGACAATACAGGTAAATACATTTATTAAAAACAATATTTTTATTGCAGCTATTGTAATTATTTGATATCTTTCGCTTAATGTTTATTAGTGGATTTATTGTTTGTGAATTTAGTGTGTTTGTCAGATATAAACATTTTTAATCTTTTTTTCTTGATTTTTATTGCATTTTGTCATAATATTTCATTCAGAAAGCTCTCATGTTTAATTGTAATATTAATCAAAATTTATTTTTTCAAGTTTTCTTTCTGCTAAATTAATTCAAAATAGTACAAAATGGTACAAATATGTACAATATATGCTTTAATACTATAATTAATATTATTGCTAGTTACAATATTAAGGATATATCAAAGCATTTTAGAACTGTTCTCTTTCTTTTAAAATGTAAATGCCAGAGAATAAAATATATAGTCAAAATGAAAAGAAATTATGATTATTTTACAAGAGCTATTAAATTTATTAATTATTAATAAAGTAATTAATAATTTTATTGAGTTAAAAATAATGAAGAAAGATTTTTAATGAGTAAAATTTCATTAGTCAAAATAATAGATAACAAAAATTCTCATATATTCTATGAATTATATTTTTGGTTCTAATCTTATAATTTAAAAGTTTATAAAAATGTTTAATATTACAAAATGAAAAATCTATCTTATATAATATATAGATATAAATATATTCTAATTTTTAGAATTAAGATAAATTATAATGAATATTCTCGTAAATATTTATATTATACATTAAAATTATTGAAATATAATTATTAAAAAATTATCTTCTTTATAAAATCATTTGTAATAAACAATGTACTTTCCAATTACTTAATACATCTTGATATAAATGTAGCAAATTAATATATTTTTAGTGTTGACAAATAATTTAATCTTTTTAATTATATATTCTTTAATGTCATGATAACTTTAAAAGAATTGAATTATTTATTAACATTGAAAATAAGTAAGTTAATTTGCTATTTTTGTGTCAAGATATGTTAAACAATTGGAAAGCTCCAAAGAATTATAGCGAACAGTAATTAAACATATATTTAGTAACAGTAAAAATTTTTTATTCATATTTTAACTTAAAGAAGACTTGAAATTTTAAATCAAATATAATTTAATTAGATTAACAATTCAAAATTCATGACCATCTAATATAGAGGTATCACACTTTTATTTGGTACACTGATCTATACATATGGGAGACTTATACAGTTTGGTATAATCGCTAAAATATCAAATCATTATATGAAACTTGGATATATCAATTAATTATTTATTCATTTAGTAATAATTAATTGTATACATTCAAATTTTGTGTATATATATATTTTTTTTAATAATACGGGATTATATTTACACAGTAAATTTTTATTTTCTTTTTATTTGTATATTTAAATTGCATCCGTTCAACTTGTTATATACCTGATGGGTGCTGCCTGGTATACCGTGGTTGTGGATGTCAGAGCTACACCTACTTAAACTAAGCAAAAGTTTAGAAAGAGACAGAGAATATCTCACGGGAAACCTATATGGTCTGGTTGTTGTATGTTTGCAGTGGCAATAGATCTAATAGTGCACCACATCTGGGATATTATGCGTTTGAAAAACGCCGAAAACTCAGCCGGGCAGCATCCATTCTTCCACCAGCGTAGGCGTACTTCGGCCTCATCCGACACGCTCAGCAGATGACTTAAGCATGATAAGCTCACTCTGTCAAGCACTGCATTTTTTCTAAATCACGCTCTTATGTATGACTGAATTCTATGAGACATTTTCCAATCCCTTTTTCTAATAATAAACGGAAAAGTAATGTCCGTTTTTGAATGCAGGATTACTCACATCTAGTGTAGTATATCATCAGTATAACAATTGGCAGTAACTTGAAAGAGATTAAAACGCACGACATAAATAGTGTGTCGATTCAATAAAAGAAAAAGTTAAATAGATATGATAAATACTTTTGCTATTATATTTGTCTAATTAGATTAGAGAGCCACTTTTCTTTCTTTTTGTAGAGATCTATCAAATAACCGCGTAAAGTATTAAATTTTTGACTTGATATTTACTAATATCAAATTATTTTTTATTTAATTTTTTATGATATACACAAACGTTACATTGTGGTCAATTAACATGTCTTTAACAATTCCAATTTTATATGATAGAAACGGACATTGTTTATTCGCAACTATGTATTATGTTCTTTGACGGATTATACTTTACACTTACATGGCGGAGAAAATGGTACTTTTTATATACATGTTATTCTGACTAAATACATTAGCGTTAGTAAAGAATTACGATTCTAAATCATCGAAAAATGCATGAAATTGTGTAAATCCACTAAAAAAAAAGGTGAATTAAAAGGGGTTGACAACAATATAGTCAACACAATTAAATTTTTAATTTTTCTCTGGATTTTATTTTAATATTTTTTTTAAATATTTTTTTTAAACTTCTATATTAACATTGTCTTTTTCTCACGTCTACTTAGTAAAGAAGCGTATAATATCTACATTTTTTTTAATATGAAAACTAGTAATAAGTAATAATGTACTTAAGATGTTAAATTATTTAAACTGAGAAAATAGGAACAACTGTTTATTAATTCATATTTTTTCATTATTTAACATTATTTATTTCTCATTTTTATATAAGGAGAAGTAAAATAAAAGTTCAAAATTTTTTAAATTTTGTATATTATTGAAAAATTAGGAATTCAATTTTATTTAAACGAATTACTATGAAATTGTTTTCATTTGGCTATCCTTTTCTATTTATGACTTAATATCATATCACATAACTATCTAGGTCACTTAATCTTCTGGATAATGTCTCAAGTATTACATAAAACAAACTTAAGAATATGTATGAATGTGCGATATTGTATCTGTGATATGTGTGTAAATTTGTATGTTGTGTATAAAATGATGTATTTTAAATACCGCATAAAATTTAGCAGGAAATGGAAGAGTTACTTTTTCGTTATTTTTACAGTTACTTTTTATAAACAACAATTTGATAATGATCTTAAACTTTTTATGACTGTAATGATGACTAACTAAATGCTGAAATTATACTAAGGTTAGGAAAATCACTATAAAAAGTAAATTGTCACCATTACACGTTACATATTGAAAAAAGTAACAAGTAATGAGGAAACTTAAAGCCGTAAAGTTATTTCGCTACAAATTAAATTAAAAAGTAATAACAAGTTAGAAATTGTGCGTTATTAATTCTTTTTAACAAATAACTTTTCCAACTTATAAGTAGCTATGATTTTTCCAACCTTAGTACTATCATCATAAAAAATTTGCAATGTCATTACTAAATCATTATTATAAGGTAATTAAGTAACGGCAATTACAGTAACTAATTACTTTCATTTCCTGTATTTTAGACATCTTTATAAGACCATTCAATTTCTAATAACTTATATATTTTGTATTTGCATTTTGCATAATACTTAGAAATGTATAATCACATGCAAGTATTTCCTAGCATAATTAGCTAAGATGCAATTTATCTAGTTTATGGACTTATTTCGAAATATTTATCTCTATTGCATAATATTAATTCTTGTATTTCATTATGTACAAGCATACAAGATATGCCCGAATAATTAGTCCCTTTCTGTACAGCAAGTCTCGAATTTTTGTTTAATGTAATACAACTCTCAATAGGCTCATGATTCTAAAACATCATACATATATTATTATATCTCTCCCTTATTTTCAAAATACAAATAATAATTGAATTTGAATTAAATTTCTATTAAAATCTTTTGGTTTGTTAACTTTTTAATTAATTAGTCTTTTAATTTGTTAATATACATACATATATAGCTTAAATTTTAGTAAATTTTATTGAGAAGTCTCTATTTTGAAATTACTAATCTGCATCAATGAATATCTGTAGTTGAAAAAAGTGCAAAAGAGAAAGAAAGAGAGCATCTGGGACACTTTATTGCATATTGTTAATAAAAAAAAAAATTAAAAAAATTTCTTGTATTTACAAAACAGTATGAACACAAGTGTGTTATGCATAATAAAACCATACGTAATCCTAATGCGATCACAATTATTATTTGAAATAGTAACAATTAATTCTCCAAATATCCACAGTTTGATATTGTTCCAAAATGTATAATGATATATTGCAAATAAAGCAATTCATCTTATCCCCGATGTAATTGTGTATATATTCGCGATTATGTACTGATGTTTCATGATCTGTTGCAGTGGCGATAGATCTGATAGTGCAGCACATAAGAGACTTCTTAAGCAACCGAGGTAGACAAATGGTGGGACCTGAAAGTCCAATAAGCAGGGTAGAAGGATTATTCAAGAGGCCACATTAATTTTTGAGATTTTATCATTTAGAGTGATCCGCCAAGTCGTATTTTATTTTCAATACTCAGATATATTTTTTATATAATTTTAATTCTATACAGCAGAAAGAAAAATCTTTTTAGATCAATGTTTTAGAAAGCATCATTAACGATATTTTTAGCGTTTGCATTTTGCAGTAATATTTGAGTGAAAGTTATTGAATATTATAGAACTTAGATATTTATATAGAATATACAGGATGTGATCAAGATATATAGCAAAGTTACAAGAGCAAGGCTGTAGGGTGCTGTAGGATAAAGATGTTCATATGCCTAACAAGATCATCTTTCTTTTAGCATTATCTATACAATTCACTTTGCTATATCTTTGAGTTACATCCTGCATATGTAAGTCATAAAAGGCACTAATATCAAATGGCATACACATCATATTATGTGTGGCACAATTGAAACTATTAATTTATAGAATAAATTAGACATTGTTAAAACATAGCAATATTTATGAGGCTTGTATAATACAAAAATAGAAATTTTCCTTGTTGATATTTGTGATTATTTTATATTTTATATTTAACCTTTTATTCTTATATATATATGCGCGTGCGTGCACACACACATTATATATTTAGTATACAAAAGAAAGTTTAATAATTACGACATTATATTAAAAACACTTACATGTAACGTTATTTTATATAGAATTATTGATAATAGAGCTCTAAGTTCATGCCGTCATGTATCTCATCTGAGGCAGTACATTAAGCAAAATATTTCTTAAAATATATAAGATGTACAAAGTATTACGACTCGGTTTTTTACAGTAAAGGATACAGTCCTGCAACTTTATATGATCCTTGAAAATGGTGTACCATTTTTTTAGTACAATCTTCTCCCAATGTGTACCAGTTTGAGCGGCTATCAACTTTTTCAGATCTCCTATGGTGTCGTCTGGGTTGCATTTCACTCTAACCTTTTTACCGAGACGATCATTGCACGTTATTTCTAACATTCTTTTGAGGATAATTTTCCTAGTAATATTATACAACATTATATTAACATTTATTCATTTTTAATCAGTTAATTTCTGAATATCTGAGAATTGGGTATAATTATTTAGAATATTTTGGAGTAAAAAAAAAAGCACTTACTTATAAAGTTTTCACGATCTTTCGTGAAAAAGTAGATGACAAGAGCAGTTTTAATCTTTTTTTTTGAACGTTCAAGCAATCTTAATTTTTTTTTGTTGAAAATCGAATCAAATCGTGTTTGTTACGTTTTTGAGGTTAGGGGAATAAACACTGACAACTATTTGACATACAATTTTCATAATTTTATCTGCCGTCGGTAAAGTCATTCATGTGCAAGAATGCAAAAATTGTAGGTATATGTTGAGTCCGCAATTTGACTTAATTCGATATATAAAATTCATGATTTTTTATTATATATAAATGCTCCATAAATAAATATACATACTTGTAATGCTATAATCTTACATATATTATTGCTGCATAATATAATTTTTTGCTCTATATAGTTATCATCTCTGTTGATAATCAAACTTGGATGATAACATTAAAGTTATACAATTTTAAAGAAAATCGAGTATTATTGAGTTTTAAGTGCATATATATATATATACATATTTACGAAATTAATAAATCATAAAATTAATACTATATTATCTTAATCATTTAAATATTAACACGGACGCGCGAATTCTCGTAAGAATAGATATATCTCGTCGGTGGTTCCGTCAAAGAAGCTAGGGTCGTGCGCTGTGCGAGGAGACATCTCTCCTCGACAATGGCATGTTGCTATGTTATTGCGGGGAAGATAGAGCGTTCGCGCTTTTCAGCAAGGCTACGACAAAAACTGTTACACGGCGAGACATCCGTATGAGAGTGTGTGCCACCAGGCCCGATGGCGAAACCAGAGCGGCTCCGCTTTACAATTCTGGATGATTTGATACTTTTACGAGAAGTCTCGAGGCAGAACCCGTACGAGGAAGGCGACAGGTGGAAAACCGTAGCCGAGCGAGTCGTGAACGCGACGCAGAAAAATTTCAGTTTACGCTGCGTCAAGGAGCATGTCGATCACCTGCTGAAAATCTGGGCCAGAGAGGGCCGCGCATATTTAAAGAAGTAAGCTGATATCGCTTTATTCTAATTAATTACACTGTGATGCATTGTAATTGATATATCCTCTTAAACTGTTTTCTTTTCAGGAAACGCAGAAGACATAAGTGTTGTTTTATCTTTCGTTATTCATTGAACACCAAGAAAGATAGAACAATGTTTATCGTCAACTGTGTCTTTTAAAACGAAAGGACCTTTAGATGGATTATTAAAATAATATTGAGGATTCTCATTCAAAAGATACAAGTTGACACAAACTCTCTTGATATCTCATGATTAAGAAAAACAGAACGATACTTTGCTGCTAGAAATGATCTTGAATTTTATTAACATTTAATATAAACAGTTAAAATTTAATGTATTTATAACTAAAAAATATATTTGTGTACATGTACATGAAATTTAATGTATTTTTCATGAAACTTTATAAAATTCCATGTACTTGTCATAAATTTTATGAATTTTAATACACATGTTCATTACATTTAAATAATTACTGTAATTTAGTTTTCAGCTAAATCATTTATTACTTTTAATTTTGTGCATAACCGTGAACTTTATTTATATGTAAAAGAAGTATTTCTAACAGTGTTGTGTCGACTTGTGTCATCAAATAAAAGCACTCATTTTTTGTTTTGTTGAAATATGAACATAACTGGTATGGTACATTTATATATATAAAGAAATATTTATTAAATACTTTTATTGTACGTTTGTTAATATTTAGATCAGGGACTGAGGAACAGTACAATGAAAAAGAGGGACTGCTACAGCAAATACAAGACTTGCAAAAAGAATTCAGGCGTTCTGGCAAAGGCTCCAATGCACAGAAATCAAGAATACAGAGGGATATAACTTTAGAAAACATTTCTGATACCTTAGAAGTGATAATAGAAGAACCAACTGTACCAACAATAGAAACATCTATACCTTCATTCACGTCTTCAACATTCTTGCCAATTGCTTTACCATCGCCAACTTCATCATCTTCATCTTCGTCATCGACTCCACTAACTTCAGGGAGCCCATTACAGTCGCCAACCACATCACCATCGAGAACAGGTGGTCCAATAAGGAATAAAATACGTCATGATGCATTGAAAAAATCAACATTGCATTTTTTGCAAGAAAGACACAAGAAAGAAGTAGAATTTCAAGAGAAACAATTCCACTTGGAGGAGAGGAGAATTCAACTTGAGGAAGAAAAATTTAAGATGGATAAAAAAGAACGCGAAGCAAGACTTGAATTAGAAATCGAAGAAAGGAGACAAAGGATCGCCGTATCCAAACAGAAACAACAGATTCTCGAGATATTGTTACAATTAATACATAAACCTTGATTATTTTTGTAGCTTTTCTTTGTTTTATTGATTTATAAATAAAATTATTGTTAAAAAAATATGTATTTTTGCAAAGCTACTTATTTATACATATATAACATAAAAGAAAAGATTATGTGAAGAAATTTCGATTAGGCAAAATATTTAATTCATATAGTATTACCAGAGTTGGAAGTTTTTAAAAAAATAATTTCTTACCATTACTCACTGTAAAAAGTAACTCATTACCTATTGGGAAAAGTATTTTGTTATCGTTTTTCAAAAAGTATTGAGTTACTAAAACTTCTAATACTTTTAAACCGAATTTTTACATTTTTTCAGAGTAACACCTAATTATTAATATCATTAATTCACAACATATTCAAATGTAATGCTTCTTTCTTTTTGAATTCATTTATATATATGTTATTTCATACATATTTATTGTAGGTGTATACAATAATGATAATAACTAATATATTAATTATTGTTATCTAAAAAATTAACTGAGTATTATTACAAATAAAAAATATAACGTTGCTAATTTATTAAGTATACAAGTAACTACAAGATAACAGTGTTACAAATCACGCGTTATATATATACAAATATATATATATATATATATATATATAATCTAAACATTACTGTATAATTAAATATCTCTTGTTTGTTATAAAAATAAAAATAATTAAATCAATGAGTATATCGATATAAATTTTTTCTTTGGATAATAAATTCAATCGTATTTAAAATTCTAAAGTATATATATCTTCTATATTTATCAAAAACGTACTTATTCAATACTAGAGTGTAATTTTCCACGTTTATTCCCACAAGTCCTCGATAGTATAGTGGTTAGTATCCCCGCCTGTCACGCGGGAGACCGGGGTTCGATTCCCCGTCGGGGAGATTTTTTTTAATTTTTTTTTTCATGTAATATATATATATTTTATTACTTTGTTTATTATCAATTACATTATTAGTAAATACTATAATACAATATTAATAAAATATTGGCTACGTTCAGCAGACTCAACAGTTGAGTGAGCACTCGCTGTTATTCGTGTATTCTTCTAGAGTACCCAATCAGAATTTCAGATCTAAAAGAATACACCAATAACAGCGAGCGATCACTCAACTATTGAGTCCACTGAATGCGCCCATATAGTCAAAGGTCGAAAGAGTTTTAAGTCTGAAGTCATAAGAAATGGACGAATCATAATCGATTAATCTTCTCGAATTCGACAATGTGAATCCATCCATTGTCCACCATTAAAACACGATCTTTGAACGTTTCGCAATACGCCGGAAGATGGCGGAGGCGATGCGCGCGCACCGATAGCGCCAGCTATACCGTTCGGTTGAGCAAGCGTGGCTAATCAAAGCACCAAAAGGTAAGCCGCGAGGGCTGTTTATTTTTGGTTTTCCGTCGGGTAGCTGTGCTCCGCGTTGGCAATTTGCACGAGTAATGCGCTTCCTGGCCGCGTCTCATCGTACATCGTATTCGAAAAACAGCTGACGAAGCAGCAATGACCACGGAAACGTAGGTGTGAACGCGCCGGACGGGCCGTAACTTGTCGGGCATCTTGCCTAGTAAAGCGAGCTCCATTGCACACCCCCGCGCTACCCTCCTACCTACGTTTATCTGTCTGTCCATCCGTTGCTCTCACCCTGCAGTCTTCTCCCGCCCCCGTCGATCCCGCGTTCGCGCTGTTCTAACCAACTTTGCCTACACGCAATGTGGGCATCGACGACGACGCGTTCACACACCGTGTGAAGGAGCCACCGAGCGAACGTGAAAACGTGATACGTGCAACCTCTTCATCGGGCCTTGGCCTTGGTCGCTTTTTTCCTCGCTTACTCCGCCTAACACTTAATAACGGGATTCTCCCCTCGGTTTCTTCTGCCGCAGGAAAATGAGCAGCTCCGAGGAGGTGTCCTGGATCTCGTGGTTCTGTGGTTTACGCGGGAACGAGTTCTTTTGCGAGGTAAGTGATCAATCAAGAACGTACTCCCAATGTTATCATCGATGTGTTTAAAAGCTCAGCAATATGTATCTTTTGACACATCTTTATATAAATATTTTTTTATATATTATATTTTATCATTTTTCTAATCATGCAAAGTGTTGACTTGTTTTCTATTGCTGCATTAGACTGTACTAGAATTGTATTTTTAAGCAGAACTTGTATGGTCCATCTTTTTTCTTTTCACTTTATGCAAAGAAGTTCAGTTAAAAAGAACTTTTTTTTGCTTTTGTCAAATATATACTTATATTTTACATGATGGATACGTGAGGTCTGAAGTTTGTTCACGTCACATGCTCCATGTTCCAACATGGTCCAACTATAGCTCTTATTTACTGCAATAAGTATATTTGACTGAATAAAAACTATGGTAAGAACATGTTGGAATGCATTGGAGCATGTAAACCTCTATTTTTTTACAAGTAAACTAATACACACTTTTGAAACTTAAAATGAAATAGATATACGTTTGATATTTGACAAAAGTGAAAGAGAAAGTTCTAGTGTAGTCTAATAATACAGGAGTAAAAAACAAATTTATGTTTAATACTGAAAAGCCAAATTATTTGTACGTTTCATTTATGTAATTAATTGATGCAAAAATACGATATCTATTCTGCAAAAATTTGTTTATAATTAGTATAAAAATAAAGAGCAATAAAACAGGAGCAGAATTATAAGAAATGGTATTTGTTTTCCTATTCATAATCATGCTATTTCATTAGTCATCTTATTATTATACATATATGACTATGATACTGTTGTTTTAAGATATATAATTCTTTTTTTAACTTTACAATTTTTAATTATGATAATTATATACTTTAAATCTTAACATTTTTTTCATACAAATTATGCCTCATTAATTGTAAAATACTACATTTTCATATATTTTATGTCATCTAATCTGCACTAAAAAATGTTTCTCTTCCTTTTATAATTTATTTTAGTAATACTTCTGAAACTAATTAAGAGTCACAGAAAAATGACACAATAAACATATAGATTTCCATTTTAATGGTTTAGTGATGTATTATGGAGAATTAGATAAAGATATTGTATTTCCTGAAGTGGGCAAAGTATTAAAGTGTATTTTTAATTTTTTCCGGATATATTTCTGGATTCTTATCTAAGAATAAAATAATAAGACCTCTTTACTATGTATTTATTTAATTTAAATCTAGGTGGATGAGGACTACATCCAAGATAAATTTAATTTAACGGGACTGAATGAACAAGTACCACATTATCGTCAGGCATTAGATATGATTCTTGATCTTGAACCTGGTAAGTTGTTTTAATAGCAGTAAATTGAAGTATTATTAAGAGTATTAAATTGAAAACGAACAAAGATATATGTCACATGATTATTTCTAATATTTGTTTAATTTTTATTTGTTAGATGATGATCTGGACGACAATCCAAATCAATCGGACTTAATCGAACAGGCTGCGGAGATGCTTTATGGTCTTATTCACGCACGTTATATACTTACCAATCGTGGTATCGCTCAAATGATCGAAAAGTACCAAGCGGGTGATTTCGGTCATTGTCCACGAGTTTATTGTGAATCCCAGCCAATGTTGCCGCTAGGGCTTAGTGATGTTCCTGGCGAGGCAATGGTCAAGAGTTACTGTCCTAAGTGCATGGACGTTTATACACCGAAAAGCTCGAGACATCATCATACTGACGGGGCGTATTTTGGAACGGGATTTCCACATATGCTATTCATGGTCCATCCTGAATATAGACCAAAACGTGCGGTAAATCAATTTGTACCTAGGTATGTATCAGATTATATATCAACGTATAAATGAAAAGTATTTTTCATAATGGAATAACTAATTACATGGCAAAAGAGATTAATGTTAAAAATATTGTTTTTGATTATGAAAATTTTAAATTAGAATTTCGATATTTTATGATCAAATTATAGAAGTAAAATGAAATAATATTTATGCGAAAAATAGATCATTCAAATATATAAAAAATAGATAGAAAGTTATAAGACTCTTAATATTTAAAATACAATAATATGATATGCAAAGCGCTTATAAGAATCAAGAAACAATAAAAGAAACCTCCATAATTAAGTTAATATAAGTGTATTAAGTTTAAATATTAAAAAAACTACGAAAAATAACAATACATTCCACGCTGCAAAAATATATTACAAACATTACACTTCTACATGTTTCGGCCTTATACGAGTATTTTTCCTCTTCAGGTATACAAAAATTCGAACACAGTAAATTATTAAACTTAAAAGTTGAAAAGTCGACGATTTTGTTACACAGTTAGATAAGTGTTTAATTAGAGAAACGGAAAATTGCTCGTCAAACGATAGGATGACTGATTACGAAAATTTCTTGTTGTTCTCCAAATCCAAAAAATTGAAAAAATCCATGTCAATGTTAAAATATTCATCAATTATTTGATGTCAATATGAAAATAAAAGATTAGTATTATAGTATGAGTGCATAACGTCCGATGTATTGTATAAAGTGGAGATAACATACTAATCTTTATAGGATCTCTATATATAATATGAAATCAAAAGATAGCTTTTATTTTTCAGATTATACGGCTTTAAAATTCATCCTGTAGCATATCAGATCCAGCAACAGTCTGCGTCCACGTTCAAAGCACCATTACGAGCTCTCAACTATAATAACGGGAAACGTTAAGATTATCTTCGGAGTAGCCTAGAATACTTCCTTTCATTACTCGGAATTCCTAATTTCATCCTTAAAGATTTAAATAAAATATTTTTTATATCTGTTTCCTCAATATGTTGTCGCGCGAGGAAGAATACGTTCTACAAAGCCGCTCATTATAACTTTTTCAATTCGTTCATTGTCTCGACGTTTTTAAATTCTTGACATTGTACGAAAAGAAGAGGAAACGAGGGAAAGAGAAAGAGAGAAGGAGGGAGAGAGAGAGAGAAAGAGAGAGAACGTGAGAGGAGAGCGAGCGTTTAGTTCCGTCGTGTGAATCATTGTCATGTTAATTTAAATTGTAGCAACATTTTCGTGAAGAACCAATATGTTTGTATAGAAACTTTGAGCATTATTCATTAAAAATAGAGGGAAGGAGAAGAAAAACACGCTTAGAATAATTACTAGATCATAAATAAGAGATGATGATTATAAATAGAACATATACCCGTTTTGTACGAATCGCTTGTGTCATCATATTTGCTGTCAAGTAGTTCCTAACATGTGCAGGAGCGGACTTCCTGGAAAAGTCGAGAAGCGAATAGTACCGGGTTTACATTGGTTCTTTTTAAGACGAGAGATGATGTATAAAGGAGAATAGCTATTAAGTATAACTTAATTTAATCGCCGAGTAATTTGTGCGCGAACTGTGACAGAAACGATTTATTATTATTAACAATTGCATAGATAGTGGATACAATTTACGACAAAAACCATGAAGCGAGAGACAATATTTCAGAGGAGAGAAGGAGAAACTTCAGAAACGAAGACTGTGCATTTCTCAATGAGAAAGAAGACGACTAAGCCGACTATTTCGGTTTCTATTACAGTTCCCAAGGACATTTTTATGGACATTTAGCATTGGTGGGAGGATAACTTTGCAATTAGGAGATAAAATTCTGTGTACGCGCGATTTTTAACATACAGCAGCAAAACTATTACTAGCATTTTCTTCATTTTTGTATTAAATACAATCGTTTGGAAACGATGAGATTTGAGTCAAATAGATTTCATATCTCTATAAATCGGTTGGTAATTAAGGAAAACTGTTATAATGTATTTTCCACTTTAAATTAAAATATTACTTATTTACACGCTTTTTTTATATAACAAATTTATTTAAAAGTAGATTTGCATAAATATACCATTTAATTCCTATTACCATATGTTAATTGTATTTACATAAATTATTAGATCGGTACATTTGTTCGCAATCTATACCTTATTATATACAAGTACTATTAATTTTTATAAGACTAATGTAACGTTTTAACTGTGATTGAGCGATTCACTTATTACTGATCTTTTGTTGCTTATGTTCTACGTAATTTTAAAAAAAAAAGTATATTTTCAATGCGTTAGCAATAAGAATACAAGTTTCTCGTCCAAAAATTCCCTAAATATCAATCGATCAGCGAAACAGTTGTGATCGAACTTGCACTATGAAATATTTTATGTTGAAATTTAAAAATCAAATAAATTTGCTATTATCAAATCTTAAAAAAACCGACTATTAATTTTTTTATTTAATTTCGATATATAAATTTAATCTAAGTTTATTCAACTAATTACTCGATTATTAAAAATGTTCTGTAGGATATAAAACTAATTTCCTATCCGGTCGCGCTGTACGGCTCCGCGGCGAGACGGTTACTTGCTATATAGTCGCAACTCGAAGTCTCTGTTCAAGTCTCGGCACCGGTGGAGCGTCCGAAATTTTTTCTCGGTATAGCTGCCTACAATTTATCACTTATACCTATTTCCACCAATGCAGATTAATCTCGGTTTAACTTACTATTAATCTTTTTCTAATTTCTAGAATTAGAAAAAGATGAAGAGCAAATTGAACCAAGATTAAAATTAATCTGCATTGGTGGAAATGGGCATTATACATGTATAATCTAATACTCTTATTTAAGTATAGCTAATATTTATATGATCAAATTATATAGTAGTAGTAATTGTTGCACTTCAATTTTTTACAGCCAAGAAGGGGACTTGATTTATAAAAAATCTTAAGCCATTCATGACCCATGCTCACATACATCCTTTTTTCTATAAATAAATAATTATGTAATAAAAAATATTCTAGTAATATATCTACATTATTATATAATGTATTTCATAAAATAAGGTTTGCGTTGCTTGAAATCTCCAAAAATTATTCAACTTTTTAAGATAGATATATATTTGAACATTGAAAAGAGAAGAAGAGAGCAAAGATGCTGAATGTAAAAAGTGCAAGATCTATATCTAAATCAATTTTTACATATGTATATAAAGGTAACATAAGATCATGACAGATTCTACATTTGAATGTCCCGCTTAAAGCAAACAAATTTTTCCCTAAAATATTCTTATTGCATTTTGCCGCCAATTGTCCCTAGACATCGACCAATGAACGTTGCGCTGGCGAATTCAAACATCATATGTGACGCGGTGGCCGACCGGTAGAGTCGAGCAGGCATTAACAATAGTTCAGTGATTAACAGATACTGAAGTTCGAAAAACGATGCACAAAGTGAGGATATCATGTGGCGTATGTAGATAGAACCATTATTCGAATGTAACAAAATGTAAATAACACATCTTTGCTTAATTAAGTGTAAACGGATGTAGACAGATTTGTGATGCGTGTATATAGTGTGCCTCAGTGTGCCTTCTATCTATCGATCGATGATTCGGATCTACAGAGACTGTTCAGTTTGATAGGTGCGTATTTTGTCTACTCGTAACAAAAGGCCTCCCTACACGGTCAGTAATACTGAGTCAGTATTACTGATCGGTATTACTGATAGTATGCATTAGTTTTTACAATCTTATACGATCAGGTATTATTGATAATATTTCACTTCAGTTTGACGTGATTTGACGTATATTATTATCTATGGCGACATGGATCTTAAGGAAAAAGCATGTATTTAAATCCAAATCATTATTAGTATTCTACGTCAATCCATTAATATTAACCACACACATAATCAATAATATTGTCAGTATTCGTTGATACTGACAGTATTACTGACCGTGTACAGAGGCCTAAAGATATCTATTGAATTCTCTCTGGTCTGTGTATTTTGATCTTGAGACCGATCACTGAAGAATAGATTTGACGTCGATTTTTCGATAAATTCGTAGCATACATGTGAGACACGTCTCTCCAGGTAACTGTTTATTACTGTAAAAGCTGGGTCGAGAAAAAATGTCAGGCGCTCCACTGGTTCCAGGACTTGAAATCAAGGCCTCGTAGCTGTTCATATTAGCAAGCAACCGTCTCGTGGAGTCACACAGCCCAACGGCAGAAACTTAGTTTATACCTTACAGCTTCATTTTTTGCAAAACATTCATGAAACGTTTCTTTGTTAAAGTTCCATTTACAAGCTTCCACTCTCTGCATTGTTACATGGAAAGGTACATACCTTTTGAAATGACATTATTGCGTTTTTGAAAGTGAATCAACAGATATTAACATTTCTATCATTTAAATCAAAGCAATTACGGGTACTCTTGGTAAGTTTGCTTGATGCTGCTAATAACGTGTACGCCATGGATTGCGGCGATACACTCTACTTTGTGTATCCACACTTCTACATCCTCTTCTTCGGAACCACTGTATGAAGCAATTTGATTGGCTAGTAATTTGACAGCTTGAGCAGTTGACACGTTTGCTAATAGTGGTGAATCGCTTTCCATACTTTCATTAGGGGGAGATGGCTGTGGAATGGCTTAAAGTAGAAAGATCTTGCAAACCACTCGCATGACTGATAGCTAAACTTGCTAACTGGGCTATCATCTACTGCTGCTGCTGAATTTGTTCTGTAAGTTTAAATCTATAATAGAGTTTTAAGCCTTAAGCCATAAGAAATGGATAAATTATAGTTGATTATTCTCCTCAAATTTGATTGTAATTGGTTAGTTTCTTACAGCTTAAGGCTTAAAACACGTATTGTAAATCCGGAGTAACGAGACAGAGACTCGAATAATTCCTCTAATTGCAAACGCTGTTGAGACAGCATAGACTTATCTTGAGACGAAGTATTGCTCGCTGGATCATTCACTCATAAGGTCGAAAAGCTGGAACTATTTTCAACACTCAAAAAGTGACATAATAATGTCAATGTATACTGGTTTATTGTCTTTAGGTGCAAGCTTGTAGCGGGCACACTCTTCCTGAAGCTCTTTGAGCGTGAACTTGTCGAGATGCTAATAATAATTCATTGTTGCTTACGTCACGTAGACAATCTTGAAGTTATATTGATGTATATATAACTCCGATGCGGATGTGGGAAGTAAGGCAGCGAATGAACAAGTATTTCAAACTCACTGACGATGCGCCTTGTCGAATGCAACGTTAGAATCGTTCTGCTCCACGGGCGTATAACACGATGCGAATACGAGCCGTAATGGTGATAGACTTAACGACAGCCTCGAAACTTAAAAGTACTCAGGAAGAAAAAACTTGTGGCGAGAGGTATATCTGACTTGTGAAAATTCTTTGCTGTAAGAGAGAGGTTAAAGGTTTTAACAATTCGCCTTGGAAACAGCAGGAAAATATATCAGGATAAATGATAGTCAGGAAATGTGAACACTAGGAAGTCGAATGAATGAGTCAACACGTTCACCTATTGAATATAACGTTATTATTACACTTGCGGGAACGTAATCACGCAAACGAGTACATCTTATTCCTAAGCTAACGTTTGAATGATTTGAATGAATGCCGGTAACGCGCTCTCTCTGTTACTCTCGATGCTCAAGAATAGGGTTACCAAGAATGCTCCAATCAGGAGCTCGCGATTAGACGCTAACAGCCAATCATGGGCAAGAAAAATTGCGCGCGTAGGTAAGGAGCTAAATTGTACGGCAACCAAAATAAATAAAAGGTTAGGATACAAGCCGTTTCTTGCATTTTGGGGAAGCTTGATGTAGTGATGGGAGTTAGACTGGAAATCCATCTTGCAGGTAGAGAGGAAAAGAAAAGTAATAAAAAATTAACTCCGCTAAATTAACTAATTTATACTACGTTTTTTATAATGACAATTATTTGTGTTTGTGCAATAATGTCTTCTTAATTAAAGTAATATTTTATTTAGCTTCTATAACATATACATATTGTGTATATACATGTAACAAATTATTTTATAAAAATAATAAATTCTTAACAAATTTGCCAGATAAAAATTTTTTACATTAATAATTTAATTATATTGCAGTGGAATATGAAATTAATGTTAATTTATACTCCTATATAAATGATAATTTATGTACTATTGTACTATATAAAAATATATTGTTTTGAGACAATCATAAAATTATTTTACTATATATATTTAAAGAAGAGATTTTTAATATCTAAAATAATATGTTAAAAAAAGTCTACATAATATTCTTACATTTAATATTGTCATAATTAATATTGTTCTAAATAAATTAAATAATAAAAATTTATCTATTTTTAATTGAAAAAAATTTATAAAAGAAGTACTGCGAACGATATCTTCTAATTTTTGTTTATCAAATGTACTTAGTCTTATATGTTTTTTAATAATTCTTTTTTTTCTAATATATTAATATATTTTCAAATATATCAAAACAAAATTTACATTATTATAGCTAGTAGTAATTTATAATATTTTATGTTTGTCATAATTTCATTTTTTTAAATAAAATAACTAAGTGATTATGATACATGGATATATGTGTTAAATCATATTGTTTTTATCTTACAGATCAGTGAAGAGTACCTCAAAAATCTCTTAATAATGTCGGATCTTACGACAAACGACAGATATAGTTTTGATAATATAAGCGCTGGTAGATTGCTTACACAGAATGTCACGCTCCCAAAGTCTCAGCCAGTACGTCTCAAGGCGCTTCTAGCGTGTGAAAGCGATGAGGATGATGACGACGAGAGTGAAGAAAAGCCTTGTCATTCTGAGGACGAGTCAGACGAATTCAATGAGCCTTTACCACAAGACAACTTTGTTGAAGATGTCCTACAGGAAACGCTTGTACTTGAAACAGACATCAATTCGGCACAGGTTGAGTTAACAGATGGAATCTTAAAAACTACGTGTGTACTGCCAAAAGAGAATCTTGAAGTTGTAACTAACGCTTCTTCTATACAAAAAGGACTAAACTTTAATAGGGAACAATGTAAAGTTAGCGATATAAATTCTGAAAGTCATATTCCACTTAATGATTCGAGCAAACTAGAGACTTGCAGCTCTAAGCAAGAAGGAAAACCACAGGAATATCGCATTGCAACATTTGCTACGGAAAATCAAGTAGATACTGTTTATAATCATTCGACAAATATAGCCTTACCTCCACCATCGCTGTCAA
This sequence comes from Cyphomyrmex costatus, assembly GCF_001594065.2. Classification (NCBI taxonomy): domain Eukaryota; kingdom Metazoa; phylum Arthropoda; class Insecta; order Hymenoptera; family Formicidae; genus Cyphomyrmex; species Cyphomyrmex costatus. The sequence goes on from NW_017275769.1 coordinate 115,393, forward strand.
TTTATAAAGGGGATTATAACACAGATTTGAATAATTTGCAAGCAGTAAATAGCAATCAATTGCATCACGAAAATGCTTATATGTTAGATATATTAAATAAAAGAAAAGAGAGGTCTGTGTATAACACGTTAGAGGAGAATAGGATGTTAACAAGGAATAGTGAGTTGAATCTAAGTAAGGATGATCAACGATACAAAGGCACATACGTAGGTTTTACTGAACAGGCAAATAAGGATAGTAAGGAAGATTCTCAGAAGATTACGCACACTCGGTTAGAATCTGCTACTTGCACAGCTCAGACATCTGAAAACTTGATGCATACTGTAAGATATAATTCGCAAAAGAATGTCATGAAATATGAAGCGAATGAAAAGTATACACCTGCGAAAAATACGTGTACGGAATTTAGCACACCTTCTCTCAACGAAGCGAGTAAGTCGTTATCTATGATTACTCGCTTAGTTTCAGAAACTCCATTGAAGCATATGCAAGTCAATGTGCAACCGAGTTCATCTACATCACATAAGCAGTTGTTTCAAACTCCACAGAACAAACTATCTGGGGATCTGAACAAAAATCAAACTCCTTCCACAATATTATCTAATTGGTATCATAATATGATACATACACCGATGGAAAAGAAGAACTTTGTTACGAGGGACCAAGTGCAAATATCTAAAAATGCAGTTTGTACACCTATCATGGAAAAACCTGATTCTTCGAGGTTTATAGTACACTCTAATATTATTTTTCAATTTTATGTATTAGAAACAATTGTTTAATTTGTTCTTTCAACAATAAGACTATTTTTACTCTTATTTTTACGATCAAAATATATTATTTCGTACAGATATTTGAACAATCTGAGAATATTAATTTAATTTTAAATTTCATTATTTAGACACTGTAGAATGGATGTAAAAAATGTGAGGCGGCCTTTAACAGATACGACATTGATACCCCAAAGAGAACGTTTGGTTCATTCTGTGGAATCAAAACCGCTTATATTGCATACACGTTCTGAAGTAAAAAGCATGACATCTGAGTCACAATTACAGGAGGATAGAAATAGGAAAACGGTTGGACTGTCGGATGTGAAATTAATGCAAACAAAAACAAATTATGATAAAGGTAAGTATTGCTATACAATTAAAATTAAAATACAATCATATAATAATTTAGATCAAATTATGTGTAATTAAATTATTACATGATTGTATTTTATTATGTGCATTATTATTACATTTAGATCTGAAATTAGCGGAACCTATTGAGGAAGTAAAGGAGAACAAACAGTCTAATGTGCTAGGAAATAGAAATACTGTACAAAACCAAAATGAAGACAAACAGATAATAATTGGTTCTAATATGGATATGAAGATAATACATGATTCTAAAAAGTACAGCGGAGAACACAACATCGTTCCGAATACGAACTGCAAGAATTCGCGTTACTCCGTCCTCGAGAAACAAAACAACGAAATGCAAATCGTAGATAAAATGACAAACGTGCAGTTCACCGTACCGTTGAGCACTCCCCAGCGACAAGACAAAACATTAACCATAAAAGGTAAAGAGTACTTGATCCTAGGCTCTCTCGGCCGAGGAATGAGTGGTGAGGTTTTGCGAGTACAGGATCTATCTTGCGGCGAGTTACGCGCCATAAAATGCGTTGATTTAAGCAAGATGGACAAAGACTCAGCCCAGGGCTGCTTGGATGAAATTTCCATGCTGCGTAAATTACAGGCATCTTGCGTTGTCAAAATGTTCGACTAGTAAGTATATATTGCAACATTACAAATTCATAGATAACAATTTCGTACGATGAAAACATTTTTGAAAGTTCTTACAATTAGTATGGTATTAAATAAATCTAAAAATTAAAGAGAGTAATTTTTAATTTTATTTAATCATTTCAGTCAAATCAAAGACTCTATGGTCTATGTGTTGATGGAAATGGGCGATACTGATCTCAGTCGACTTTTGAAATCCATGTCTCAAGAGAAGCAAATCTCTCTTACGATGATTCTCTATTATTGGACTGAAATGCTCACAGCTGTAAAACACATACATGATAATGGTAAAAATAATATATCTAATTACAGATATAAAATCATATTTTTTATCTCGTGACAAAATGCATTTTTGTGTTTAGGGGTCATACATTCAGACTTGAAACCAGGGAATTTTTTACTAGTACGAGGCCGACTCAAATTAATAGATTTTGGAATTGCTTCTAATCTGAATTCGGATATGACATCTGTTGTAAAAAATAATCCGATTGGAACGTTAAATTATATTAGTCCAGAAGCCTTAATGGATATTAGTGGAAATGGGGATTCACCTACACACAACGTTAAATACAAAGTAAGACGGGATTAAATAATAATCCAAAATAGATGTTTTTTTATAATTATTCAAAGAAATATTTCGAGAAAATTAGATATATTAGGATCACTTCAATTAAAATCAAATTGAAATTATAATTTATTTAAATGCATAACTAAATTAAAAGTTTATAACTTACAAAAACAAACAAGATGCCAATACAAGTTCTTAGTGTGCACTTTTTATACAATTTATTAGAAATAAACAATGAAACGTAGACCTGGAACTTGTTGTTGGCTCATATTGGCATCTTGTTTGTTTTTGTGATTTATTCAACTGAGCCTTTTAATCATCTTATTTTTTATAACTTACATTAAAATATAAATAAATTAAAAATTTATAAATTAAAAACTATAGAGCGGATAAAAAATTCCATTTTTTTTTCTACTGACAGATAAGTTTCAAATCAGACGTATGGTCATTGGGATGTATATTATATAGTTTGGTATATGGATATACTCCTTTCCAACATATACGTACTCAGTGGGCAAAAGTGAATGCTATAACTAATCCGAAACCGAATATTTTGTTCCCTACAACAATGAACAGCGAGAATCGTCAGAGTTGTGAACACGTACCGTCTGTTCTAATTGATGTGATGCGAAAGTGTCTTCAACACGACCCAAAAGCAAGACCGACAGTGTCACAACTGTTGCAGGTGCAATATGTGCCTTTTACGCAAAATACTACACCAGTTTCGGTGCCTTCCGATTTGCCAGCAAACATCCTTGTGAAGATAAAGCATGCTCTAAACGAGGAAGAATGGCGACTATTAGTCCAGGTGAGAATTTATCGTAATGCTTTGTTCTAAAAGATTATTTTACATGAATACAATAGAGTATAAAAGATACTGCAGCAAAATGCATTTTTAATATAAAGAGCAATCACTATCAAGTGTTATTAAATTAACTTAATACTTTACAACCAATGAGAAACAGGCCTTAACGATCAAGCTGAATCTTGGGTGCTTCTTTAATTGCGTGTGAATTTATATACTACATAGAAACAATATCTGTGTTGTTAATCAATTTAACTTGTGATATTACTGCGAGTATAGTTTAGTAGAGTTTGCATTTCAAGTGTGAAAAAAAATTTCGGCGAGCAGTTAAAAAGACTACGTACGTAATATATAAATTCACACGCAATTATAGAAGCACTTAAGATCCAGCTTGACTGGGCCTGTTTCTCATTGACTTTATTTTTCATGATCCTATAAGATTTAATATAGTTAATACTTTACGGTTACTTTTAAATAATTCTGACGTGTTTAAAATTTTGAAGAATTATAAATATTAATTTTATGTAATATTTGTACATAGAAAAAAAGATTAATTTTTTTAGTTCCGTAGCAGAACATTGTAATTATCTTGAATATGGAGATTGTTTTGCTTTCTCTCTCAATCCTGATTTTTTTAATTACATGTAAACAACTATGTATAATATTTAAAAGGTTAATGATTATTAATTATATAAATGAGTAGTTTCATTATATATTGCTACTAAATAAATGATCCCGATTAAATCAAAATTAATAATCTTTTATTATGGTACTTTTTCAGGTATTAGACACAAAGCGACATCATACATAATGATACTGTAATAACTTATCGATTAACATAAATGATGTACATAAAAGCGTTTGTATATACATATACGAAATAATACGCAAATATACTGAATTGTGACATATACAAGGAAGGCTAATGATGAAAATAATATACATATATAGAAATATATTTATAGAAAAAGAAAAATATAAGATTCCAAATAGATTATAAGTAAACTGCAATTGAATCTTGCTTATCTATGTGTTATAAATAGCTTTGTATATTAACAGCATTATATCATGAGTTATTTGTTAAATTAAAATATCTCAGTTTATTATTTTATATTTACGCATACAAAAAATCGCTTCGAGAATGTTATGTACGGTAACCAGCACATGTACGGATTTTGCAAATTATGCAAAATTACCTATGGTATGAATTAAATTTATCAGTTAACGACCCATTGCTTTACATGAGAAAGAATCAGTAGCTTCAACCCTTACGCTGCATCGATCAGAAATTCATTTTTGAAGAATTAAAAGTAATGTAAATCTATATAAATTCTATTTTTATATATGCCAAAAAATAATGAATTAGCATATAGTTTATTTCAATTTCGATTTAATGATCTCGATAAAAAAATAAAATTTATCTTGTAAATACACACGCATGTTTTTTTTATTTAACCACGAATAATTGTTGAAATAAATATTTATGAATATGTACAGGTATTATCTTTAGATTTCAAATGCTTAATGTCGCAAATAAAATAAGTCGCGCACATATTACCAATGAAAAATGATATGACAGATTTTTCATTAATTTTTTAGTTCAAATTCTCACGATCCAATAAAATTTGATATTTGTTTTCATTAATGTGTACAGATTATAATTGTTTTATCTTTTAAATAATACAAAAATAATATTTTCTTTTCTATAAATTATCTATTGATATATAAAAAAAGTTTATATTGAAAAAGAGTTACTTGATTTACCACAATCTTAGACCGAGACATTTTATGTGTGTCGTATGACAAAATTTTTCAAGCTTGTCAATTGGCTGCTGGACAGAGAAGTTCCAATAATACGCTTAAAAACTTTTTGTCTTACAACATATAAAATATTAGGTTAATATTTCAAATACAAGGTGTTTTATACTCATGCATAATGCGTGTAACACACTATATATATATATATATATAACATGTGTGATGAATTAAAATTTCATGAATTCTTACTCTGTTTATAAACAAATTACAAAGTAGTAACAATTTATAACGTAAAGAGCAGCAAAAGAGTTGAAAAATACTGATCAGTGTTGTGCATTTATATACAATTTATGCAAAATACGTAAGTTATCAATTTATGTATGACTGAGATAAACAACAAAAAACGGGTGTGCATTTTTCTTGTTTGTATCAAATCAATGAATTATACACGAATTCGTTGAAATATTTCAAACATAGATGCTCAACGTCACAGAAAAATATGCTGTATTGTTTTTCTTGTAGATATTCCATATAAAACACAAAAAGTCTTTAATCCTCACTTGCAACACCAATGATCTTCAAGTCACGGCCCTTTTCTCATGATATATTGCACTTTTGGTGTCGCGATTACGCCACGTACAGGATCAATGCGTGAGCTGCCAGTATTGTAATAATTTCTCTCCTTTTGGCAGTGCCATAGAGTTTGGTCTTTCGAACGTCAGCATGATTTCTTTAACTTTGTTCTTGAGTTCACTTTCAAAGAGATGACGTCCTGTGCGTTCTAATGCCGATGCCATGTCATACTCAACGGAGGGCAGTGGCTCACGAATGAAACGCGCAGCGGTGGCGATGCTAGGTAAAATATGCCACTGCAATGCCCGAATCTCCCAGAGACTACTGAGCAATGCGTTGCTCAGCAATGGGTCGCGCTCTTCCATAAGAAACGGATCGCCGGCTCCAGTGCTCGTATTCGAGGGGGCTTCATCACCTTGCGGATGATCTATCAGCCTCTTTAGTCCTGGATGTCGAAGCAACAGGTTACCCACGAAAAGTAAAATTATTAAAATATCTTCCGGTGGTGCGACTAATGTTAAACGTGCGAGTCGCTTCGCGAACGCTGCTACTAATGCTTCCGGTAGATGTCTAGAAAAGGAAACGTCGAATTTTTAGATAATTTTCTCAATTCTTGGATGGGATTACATTTGTGTGTATGATAAATTTTTCCAGTTCGTTGATTGGCTAAAGGACAGAGAAATACGAAAATCTCTACCCCATAGCTTTTGTTATACAACATAAACGCACAAATGTAATTCCACTCTTGGTATATACGATTCTGTCATAAGCGTAAAATACTTACGTAGAACTGAGAAATAGATCGGATAAGTAGAACAAACGAGCTTTATATTTCGTATGGAAGATCTCAGGCTCGAACATTGAATACAATTTGGTAAAAATATTTGGATATTCTAAATTGTGTTTGGTGACAAGAATGAATACACCTTGCAATGCAAGCACTCCAATAGGACCCTCCGCGTCTAGGGAGTCCATCAAAAAGTCGGTTAATAATATCGGTTTTTCTAAATGCGGCATGACTCGTTCCAACAAAACTATTAGCAACTGTTTGTGCAGCTGTGGCGTTAATTCCCAATGCATAATGCAAGCCCAGACTTTGTTTAATGCGCGTTTGACGTTGAATTGATCCCACGTAAATGTAGCATCTAATAAAAAAAATAAGATACATTATCATACATTAATGAAATCAAAATGTGAATAATGATAAAACGCAAATTATATTGTATTTAATACATTACCTTGTTGCGGCCCACACAAAAGTTCCTTATGTTCCGACATTTTAGATACTGAAATATATATATATATATATATACACACAAACATCAATTATTATATTCGTCAGATTACAAATATAAAATTAATAAATAAGAAACTATGAATCTATTTAAATTAAGAGAGTTGAATTATAAATATTCGAAAACTTATAAACAGCAGTAAGTAGCTTATTAACGCTTCATATGTCTTTACAGAATTTACAGTATTGCGTAATAAAATAATTAAAGAAATATACTTCTGTAAAATATGTGTAATTGAATTATTTTATATAATAGCACAAAATTTTTATCTTGAAAAAAATGATTTACCTTCTTCTTCTTTTGGCAGTGGCATTTTATCTATAAGTTCCAAAAGATTCTTTATATAAACTTCCTTTGGTTGTCTTTTTGGGGTAAGAGAAGGTAAACATCTCCATGTATAATACAAAACGTCAGAACATCCGGTGACCTCTTGGAATCTCGATATTAAATTAATATTATCTTTTTCAGGAGACAGTAGAGTCATAAGGATAGGCTTTAAACGGTGCAAGGGAAAGTGATATCCTGGATTATCACGCGGCTCCATCAGAGCTTTACCCTCTTCAGCCATTAGTTTCATTGCAGTAGTAAGGGCTTGCAATTGAATAACCAAACGACTCTTTTCCATAGATGCTAATATTTTCTTCCATACTTCTTCGTAACAATTTCTTAACCAAGTGATATAGCGAGATTCTGGGCTAGGTTCTATTTCATACATAATAATATAATGTACAATATTAAAATATAAATACTTAAACATATAGAAATGTATAGTTCGTAGAAATCTTTTACATATAATATAAAATATATAGCATAAGTTATTTTCAGTAGCTACAGTTTTATATTTTCTTAAAATACAATAAATACAATTAGACATCAAGAAGGAAAAAATTAAAAGTCGAAGAAATTAGCTAATAAAAACAAACTTAAAACCTGTTTTTTTTTATAGTTAAATTTCTTGCTCGTCATCTTTTCTCCCTTTCCATTCATGTTGGAGAAAGAAAAAGATAAACTATGCAAGAAATTCAGCTAAAAAAAAAAACAAACTTTTAAATGCTATGCTTATCTATTCTTATCCGTTTATAGCCAACATAAAAAAATAAAGCTAATCATTCAATCTTACCCGAAACAGTAAGAGCTATCGTATGTTCCATATACATATCGCCACGCTTCAACACTTCCACAAATATTGTTTCTATCGTGAGCAGACACGAGGAAGTAGCTTCCTGTGAATGAAAACAGAGCTCTTCGGATGTTCCTTATTTTAAGTTCGTTTGTTTTTTAAATTCAGACACCAAACGTGCAAATCCAGTGTCGACGCGGTTCTACTTCTACTCACGTCCCAATGGCTGATTATCTCTAACAGGTTGTTCGCGTGCTTCCGCGAGGTAAGGAACTCCTGGGCCCGCAGCCGCAGCATCCTTGACATCGCTCTCTGGGTCTGGCCCGTGGAAGCACCTGGTAAACTCGATGCGTCCGTCATCGTTATTCGACAAAAGGCGACTGTAAAAATTACCACGTCTGGTGGTCTGGTGCTCTGGTCCCGTCCAGATTAGGTTAGATCAGATTAGGGTTAGATCAAGAAGATGAAGTTAGGGTTAGGTTGAGACATGCGCCGTGTTGCTCTCGTGGCAGTCGTGGTCAGTAGTTCCTTAGGTTTCTATTGTCACCAATTGTCACTGGTTAAGTTTACCTCGTATCGAGGCCCAGGTTAGTGTTTCTATAATAAAAGTTAGGACACAAAAGTGTGGTCGCAACTTTTGATTGGTTGCCGAAATCAACGATATATAATAACTAACCGCGAGTTTCAAGTTGCAGAAATGATTGTTTTTTATATGATCAGCTGACGTATGAATAAACAGACGTTAAATACCAGATACTTCACACATATTTTATTTTCTAACTCGTCTATATTCTCTACAGTAATAGTCAACTTACATGTAACAAAATCAGTGTAATCAACGTAAATTTGTTTTGTTAATGACAGCGGTTTGTCCTAACTCTTATAGGATTACTAGTCCAGGCCATTGAAAGAAGCAGCCGGTAGCTAATCAAGCTCGTATCACTGATTTGTAGTATTTATACTTATTGGATTAGAAATGAAGAAGCATCGAGACGGGATTTGGACAAATATTTTCTTGGTCTAATTGGTAGAATCACGATTCTTAATTTTCAAATATTGTGATACAGGCTTAAAATTCGTGGAAAATTTCAAACTCGCTGCTGTCAGTTGTAAAAATAATAAATAATGGTTATTTGCTTGATATTCGACAGCTTTAAGTAGTTTGCGATAAAAATTATTGGTGCATATTACGAATGAGAAATATATTTATGTATACTTTTTACTTGTTAATATCCTGTTACGTCACGTTTGCATGGCACGAAGCTACATTTTCAGTGTGTCATGCTCATTTAGTTCATTATGCATTTACAGATCATTAATTCTGTGAATCTCTGAGTTCCGACGAACCATCCGACCGTTACGGACGCGTTTCGGTTCGGGTGCTCTTCATTGTATATTTTTGAAAGTGTTGCCGACTTTGACTGTGCATTGTATTACACAGATGCGTGTCCGCGGTTGAGCTCGTCTCGATAGTTCATCATTTTGCACCTTTTGACTACCTGGGCTCTCGTGACGCGCGTTATTGTGGCGTGACGACGCCATAGACGCAGGCACCCGGGGACCGGTCGAGCAACGCCATTCTCGCGGTCATTGCATCACCCGTTTTGGTTTTACATTTATCTTTTGACGCATATAATTTATCTTTTGGTACGACTGGCCACGTTTATCCGGTTTCACGGAACCTGGGCCACCCAAATTTAGAAGAAGAATTCTGTGAATCTGATAACAGAGTATCTTGTATCAGTTACATGTATTCATAAAAAATTTGATCACGTATGTTCTCAATTATTTGTCCATTTTATGTGTCCCTTTCTATCAATGTAGAAACCTTAACTAATCTTGATTTTACTTTGTTTTTTTGGAGGAGAGGATTCATGTTCGTTTAATTTTAATTGTGGTTTCAATAACTTTTCATCTATTTTTAGTTCTAAGAATTAGAGATAACTGAACAGTTAAGTTAAATCAAGATTAAAGTTCTATATTGGTAGAAGTAGGGATTAGAAAAAAAATAGATAGTAAGTTAAACCGAGATTAAAGCTAATCTATATTGATAAAAATATGATAAAGTGGTTTTTAATGTATAAAACTAGTACTTTTCTAACGTATAAAAATAGTACTCTTCTAACGTGTAAATGGAATTTTATTGCGTAGCTGAGTTATCTTTTGTAACAGTCTTATTTTATATAATTAATGTACTTATAAATTTGCATTGCTTTAATAAGTTATATTATTTATTTGACATATGTGTAGGTTCAATTGGTCGTCTTGACAGCAGGTTGATAAAATCAAGTGGCTAGTGTATATCTGCAAGAAGACTTACAGTAGAAATTTACTACAAGCAAAGAAAAAATTGAAGCACAATGAAGATGACGGCAGTTCTGGCTAAGCACACTCTTCACAGTGGAATTTTTCATCCTGTACTACGAGAATGGCAGTCACCAAATATTGAGATCACTGTTAATAATCTTATGTATCCGATATTTATTTCGTAAGTAATATATGTGATTACTATATATATAATATGTACAAACATATATGTTTTTTAAATTAAATTTTTAAGCAATCTATAATCTGTATATGTAAATATATAGATTTGTTAATCCCAATACTAGGTGGATAGGTACAGTATAAGATTTTAAAGAATGATTCCTCATAATCTGTATCTTTGAATATTGTTTGTCGAACGTATGATTATATAAAATTTTCATCTTGTGTGAAGAATCATCCCTTAAAATTTTTTAGAATACTTACTTAGTGTTTACACTATAAAGTTTTATTTGTATATATTGTATCAAGCATAAATAATAAACATATATATATGTTTATGTGTATATATATATATATATATATATATATGGTTGCAGGGATATAGAAAATACTAAAGATCCTATTAATAGCATGCCTGGTGTATATCGTTATGGAATTAATCAGTTAGAAAAGATGTTACAGCCTTTGGTTGCAAAAGGTTTAAAGTCTGTTTTATTATTTGGTGTAACACAATATCTTGAAAAGGTAACATTTTTTTATGAAGCAAATTGTATTTTTTTTTAACTGTACAGAATATTATAAAAGTTAAATAATTGTATAATTTAATATTATTAAATATTTAATGAGGGAAGATTTATAATAAAATAATTCTACTTAATTTTAATTAAAGAGTTTTTGATTTTAGGATGAGATTGGAAGCAATGCTGACAGTGCAAGGAATCCTATTATTCAAGCTCTACCATTATTGCGTGAAAAGTTTCCTAATCTATTAATAGCATGTGATGTTTGTTTATGTCCATATACAAATCATGGACACTGTGGTATTCTCAACAGTGATGGTAGCCTAAATAATGCAAATAGTATCCAACGGATTGCTGAAGTTGCTGTGTCGTACGCAAAAGCTGGTAAGAGATTATATGTTGCTGAAAATTGTTTCTAAAGTATAACTATATAATTTTTTTTTTTTTTAATTTTGTCACGCGATTAGAGGGACTACATACGTAGTATATAAAATTCACACATAAATCTAATAAGCATTTGTGATCCAGCTTTGATCGTTAGTGGCTTTGACTGTTATTGGTTTCCTTCTTCTTGTATGTTTATTGTTTATCAATTGTACGGTCTTAAAAAGAATTTAGTATTTTTTTTTTTATGTTTTATAACTGTTAATGCTACATTACAGGCGCGCAAATTGTTGCGCCATCTGATATGATGGATGGTAGAATTAGTGCAATAAAGCAAGGTCTAGCTGCTGCTGGATTTTCTAATAAAGTAGCAGTTTTATCTTATGCTATAAAATTTGCATCAGGACTTTACGGTCCTTTCCGAGACGCATCGCAATCTGCACCAAAATTCGGCGATCGCAAGTGCTATCAGTTGCCTCCTGGAAGCAATGGATTAGCAGCCAGAGCTGCTGTAAGTTTTTTTTACTTATTATAACACTTATGTTACTACAAGATAGTAACAATACAGAACTAAGAAAGTCGAGTACTTATATTATATTTTTGTAATTATATTGAAGGATATTGAATGAGAGATAAAATATCAAAGATATTACTCTTTAAAATTTGATTGTTTTTATTCCATTTCTCTTTCTTGTGCCCTACATTATAAAAATAACAATAATTGTCATTCTTTAAATTTTAAATGTCATATATGTTATATGCAAATACATATGCAAAAATATTATGTATATAATACATAGAATATTTATTTTTATTATTTTTTTAAAGGCAAGAGACGTGAATGAGGGAGCGGATATGCTGATGGTGAAACCAGGACTGCCTTATTTGGATGTGGTGCGACATACAAAGGATGCACATCCAGAATATCCTTTATTTATATATCAAGTATCCGGCGAATACGCTATGCTGCATCACGGTGCACAAAATGGTGCAATTAACTTAGAGAATGTACTCAATGAGATATTGCTTTCTATGAGAAGAGCAGGCGCTGATTGCATCATAACATACTTTACGCCATTACTTTTGGATATGTTGCAACGGAAAAGCAAATTATAATTAGTTGCAATTAGAAATTAGCATAAAGTAAGAAAATTAATTGTACAATTCAAATGACATATATGTAAAAATTGTATTAATTAAACACTCATTTTTTTTATTAGGACATAATCCGTCCTTCGTTTGTTTCTTGCGATCAGTCTGCTCTCTAAAATTATTAGGATTCGAATCTTTTAAAATTTATTTTTAGTTTTTAATCAGTCTCTTTAGAATCAATCCAATTAAGTTTAATCAATTTTTGTATCTCTAAATTCATCTCAGTTTTCTCAATAAAAATTACAAATGGTTATTCAGTCTTTATTTGAATATACAGTGAAGCCTATATGAAAAATCCTCAACACAATATTGAGAAGTAAATAGTCATTAAATATTCAATCAGTTTATTAAAGTTAAGTCTATTCATAAGTGTTTCTAACAAATATAATCTTCGGCTTAGGATACATCTCTGTTGAATTGAATAGCGATCATATAAATAAAATATTTTATTGCATGACGTGAATTAAAAAAAAACTAATTCCTAAAGATTATTAACTTTAAAGGCTATTCCTAATAAGCATTTATCTGTTTCAAGTAATTTTCGAATTCTTTGTTGATCACTTCAAAGTACTTTCGATTCCTTCTTATATTCTATCTTACATTTATATGTATCTTATATTCTATCAGGCTGCGCTTGGTTACTTTCGGTTTCCATTATTTCTTAATCTGTCATGTTTAAGTATTATCTGTTTCAAGTCACTTTCGAGAGTTTTATGTCGTAAATACTTAAACATTAATCTACTTGATTATGTTTAAATTATTCTTGATTTTTTAAAATTTTAACCGCTTATATCTCTAGAACGGCTTGACCGATTTTTAATATTTTTGGCTCAAATTACTCGTGGCGATGCCGCCTTTCAGGACATATAACGTTTGTTTCAAAATTTTTTATATTTTAGTAGTTATGCACCTCCCAAAAAAATGGACTTTGGTGGCTCGGGATAAGAGACTTGTAGTGTCTCTCAGTTTTTGAACATGACCGGAGACATTACCGCGTCTCCTGATTTATTATTTGGAAAATTATTTCTTATAAGCACGAAAAAAATACAATTATACAGAAAACCATTGCACATTGTATTATTTTACGCTATCATAAAATTGCATCATATTATTATAAACTATTAATATCAGTTAACTAATTATAGAAAAGGATGTAGGATGGCATATATAAAATGAATTTGTATATATTTACATACGTTTTAATGAATTAACAATAAAAGTACAAATTTTACAAATTTTTGTCAATTATTTTAAATCTTAGTTCAGCGATGATGTCACGTTTCGTCATTCACACGTAGTTGTTTCTGTGTTAGTGAAATAATGACGTAGTGTAATACGTAAAAAAAAGGCGTTCCATTTAATTCACTACCTGAGGTAACGGGTAGATACCGTTAGACTAAATGGTGCCACGGTGCGTGCAAACTCAAATCGGAACGATGCAACCCGTTCCACACACCCGTCATTTGTTTTCTACATCTCTCCATGTAGCATTATACAAAATTTCCGCAATTTTATATAATGCTACATTTAAAACAAATTCTTATTATTTTAACTGGAAGATTATAACTGAAAAATACACTACACACACATATCAGTAGATAAAAGATATCGATACATTACAGTAGGTATAAAATGATATAATAAGAGAAAAAAAGCGAACTTTAATGTAATTTATCTTATATACTTTTATAATTGTCTTTACAATTATTTTTTTCTCTTTTGATTATTATCGAAGTGATAAATAATGTTGAGATTTAATATTGTGTTAAATTATTCAATATATTGGCAATTTAGTATCACATTGTGATATTTACGTATAATAAATAGTGAAATTTTTCTTTAAATAACACTGATTTATTTTATACTATTAAGATAAATAATAACAAAGAAATAATATGTTGTTAAAAGATAAAGGCATATACATTTTTGCCTTTGAATGTTGTCCTTGCACCAGGATTTGCGATGATCTTTTACGTCCCTGCAAAAGTGATTCAGCTTATGAAACACAATCGCGTCCACTGTTGATGCAACTGTTCTTATTCAAACAAGATGGATCCGGCTTCCTTTCTTGGCATGATTATAAAAATGGTATTATATTTTATTTATTTAATATATATTCTTTTTAACATGTTCAAATAATTTTTTTATTTATTAGTAAGTTAAACGTTTCATTGAAAATATTTGTTTTCCTTTCGTTAAAAATGCTTTTGAATAAGATTTTTACATCTATAACGGTTTAAAAGATGCTATACATTCGTTTTCTTAAAAGTAGATTAATAAGTCAACAAATCAATAATTTAAAATTATAGTATACGTAGCAGTATATTAGTATAATATATAGCATTCTGAACAAAATATAACGCGTGTGTAAGATATGCAAAAATTGTACTTATTATATACTCATTACTTAATAAGAATTATTATTGTAGACTATCAGAACCCTAAGTTTATCAATATTTAAATGCGCATAAAAATTCCGTTAAAAGATATCGATAATAAAATTTTTCGAACAATACGATAATATCGATATGACTGAAAACTATGATGCAAAGAGATATTTTCTTTCGAGGCGTTTCGCGCGAGAGAACCTCGGGGCGGGATTACGAGCACGGCGCGGCGGTTCGTCCCTGGCGCGTCGCGCTGCGCTCGCTGGTACGGCGTCCACGTGTTCCACCTACCATATCTAATCGGCCGACCGCGAATCGCGGCGGCGCGTGAAGACTCCGAAGCTCGACAGCCATGACGTGGGCCAACGAGGCGCGGCCAACTGTATACGCGGTGGCGAATCAGCGCCACCGCCTTCCGTCGAGGCCAGGCGACCGACGCCAATCAGCGTCGGCCACGACGTAACACTCCCGTTAATATCCCGGCCCTCGAGTCCGGTGTCGATGTCAGTCGTCGTTTTACCGTTCGCCGAGAGAGAGAGAATCAGGATCGTGAGACGTAATCGTAAAGAACGCGAGGAACATTCAACGAAACCGTGCCGATACACGTCCAACTGGTGAGTGAATTCTCGTTCTGAATATCGTGAACTCGAGAGATTTTCCCGCGAGTCTTATCTGTCGCTGTCGGGACGTTCTGCTCCGTCGAAGTCGCCGTCGCGCGCGCCGACGGCAACCGGAGTTCGATCCTCGAACGAGAATTTCGGTTCCCTCGGGAATTTCGGACGTTCCACTGTCATCCCGCTGTCAATCCGGAGTTGTCCAGATTGCAGCTCGCAATCGACGACGGTCTCTCTTAATTCGGTATTCTCGCATTTTTTATCCGCATATTGTTTAGTAACGCGGATGATACGGTATTTTCCTTCTTTTTTTTTTTTATACGTTCGAGACTGCGGCGAGAGAGCCTTCTGCCACGTTTGATTTGTTCGTTATCCCGTACGAATCCCGTAGGAACTCCTACGTCTCTCTCAGTCTTGTGCGATAAAAGTAGGTGTTTGTTAAATTGCAACAACCGCGATATTAATCGATTTTTTATAGTCTCTTCGGCGCGTCAAACTTCTGGAATTATCTCTTCGAAAAGATGACGTGTGACTTTGTTCACCGAGCCGAAAGTCATTTGACTCATAAATACCAATGATCCTCGTGAAATATGTAGCTTGTTTTCAATTTGTTTTTCCAAGGGATAAATCGAATAAATTTTATGGAAATTAAGAAATTGTTCTCTCTTGAATACTTGATCTATATAAACCTGATATCTAAGATATACATCTAAATATGTGATTACAATGATGATACATTATGCAAAAAATGACCAAAATGTGTGCTTCACAAGTCATTTATTTCTTCATAGTTAATTTATTCTCATATAAGTATAGATGAAAATATCAAGAATTGTTTTGTGCAAAATTATATTTTAAAATTATAATTGTATAATTTTTATGGATATTTAATTTGTTACATTTATATAACAATTAACAATTGATATATAAAAATATTTATATAACACTCAATATAAAAGATTGTAAATCTTTTTCTTAATTTTTTTTTATTGGTTGACAATTATAATGCTTTTTAATATTTTATAAATTCTATCGTTTTAATAAAAAAAATTTAATCTTATTATTAGTTAATCCTGTGATTATTGATGATTTAGGTATAGTTCATACAGAGCAATATGAACGGAGTCATAAGTTTATTGATAGTGGGACTGCTAGCAGTCGCCACGATTGCGAAAGAGGACAAGGAGAAAGAAGATATTGGTACAGTAATAGGAATTGATCTGGGTACAACTTATTCATGGTGAGTGTACATTATCATAATGATGTATTATTAAGAATAATTTGTCAAAAGACAATAGTTTATTATCTTTTTTCTGCGATTAATAAATTAATAAGATTATATATTTTTTAGTGTTGGAGTTTACAAGAATGGTCGAGTGGAGATCATCGCCAACGATCAGGGTAACCGAATTACACCTTCTTACGTAGCGTTCACCAATGACGGCGAACGTTTGATCGGCGATGCCGCCAAGAATCAATTGACGACGAATCCAGAAAACACTGTGTTTGACGCCAAGCGGTTAATCGGTCGTGAATGGTCAGATCCCACTGTACAGCACGATGTGAAATTCTTCCCGTTCCCGGTCATCGAGAAAAACAGCAAGCCTCACATTAAGGTCGAAACCAGCCAAGGAGAAAAGGTCTTTGCGCCCGAGGAAATCTCTGCTATGGTTTTAGGCAAGATGAAAGAAACTGCCGAGGCCTATCTCGGTAAGAAAGTCACTCATGCGGTAGTTACTGTGCCGGCTTACTTCAATGATGCACAAAGACAGGTGAGATTTATGTTCGATACTAGTATTATCTTAAAACTTGAAAAATATCGTATATTTTAAGAGCAAAAGTAACCATTATTAAAAGTTTAAAAAAAATTAATGTTCGGTTTAAATCTTTCAAAGCATTTTGTTGAAAAAATCGCAATAATTATTAATTCTGATGTTGATTCTTAAACATCATTTTTTAATTTTTGATACAGGCCACCAAGGATGCTGGAACAATTTCTGGCTTGGTCGTAATGAGAATTATCAACGAGCCGACTGCGGCTGCAATTGCATACGGTTTAGACAAGAAAGACGGCGAGAAAAACGTACTGGTGTTTGACCTGGGCGGCGGCACCTTTGACGTCAGTTTGCTCACTATCGACAACGGTGTATTTGAAGTCGTTGCCACTAATGGTGATACTCATTTGGGAGGTGAAGATTTCGATCAGCGTGTGATGGATCATTTCATCAAATTATATAAGAAGAAGAAGGGCAAGGATATTCGCAAGGACAATCGAGCTGTGCAGAAACTGCGTCGTGAAGTTGAAAAAGCTAAACGAGCACTTAGTGCTAGTCACCAGGTATATACTATGTTTTATCTACAGTCTTTCTATTTCCGTCTTTGAAGTGTTCTCTTGCTTTTTTTTTTGTATCAATTAATTATTACATATTTCTATTTCTTCATGAATCTAATATATTTTTTTTCATATAATAATAATATATATATTTTTATATTATAGGTCAGGATCGAGATTGAATCGTTCTTCGAGGGCGAAGACTTCTCCGAAACCTTGACTCGTGCCAAATTCGAGGAGCTGAATATGGATCTCTTCCGTAGTACTTTGAAACCTGTGCAAAAAGTCTTGGAGGATTCTGACATGAGCAAGAAAGATGTGGATGAGATTGTTTTAGTTGGTGGCTCGACTAGGATCCCGAAAGTTCAACAGTTGGTTAAGGAATTCTTCGGAGGCAAGGAACCATCACGAGGCATCAATCCTGATGAAGCTGTCGCTTATGGTGCCGCTGTACAAGCTGGTGTACTTTCTGGAGAACAAGATACCGATGCTATTGTACTTCTTGATGTTAATCCTCTTACCATGGGTATCGAAACTGTTGGAGGTGTAATGACCAAACTCATTCCAAGGTAAATACGAAAAAAGAGGACCCTTAAGAATATTATTAAATCTGTAAATATTCAGGTTTTTGACTGATTGAATCAAAAGAATTCTTGCAATAAAACGATATTGTTTATTTTTGTAGAAATACAGTCATTCCGACGAAGAAATCTCAGATCTTCTCTACAGCGTCTGACAGCCAGCACACTGTTACGATTCAGGTGTATGAGGGTGAGCGTCCTATGACCAAGGACAACCATCTGCTTGGCAAGTTTGATCTGACTGGCATTCCACCGGCGCCACGTGGCATACCGCAAATTGAAGTCACCTTCGAGATCGACGCCAATGGTATTCTGCAAGTATCTGCGGAGGACAAGGGCACCGGCAATCGTGAGAAGATCGTAATCACGAATGATCAGAATCGCTTGACGCCGGATGACATTGAGCGGATGATCAAGGATGCGGAGAAATTCGCCGACGATGATAAGAAACTGAAGGAGCGTGTAGAGGCGCGCAATGATCTGGAATCGTATGCATACTCGTTGAAGAATCAACTGGCTGACAAGGAGAAACTCGGCTCGAAAGTGAGCGACGCGGATAAGGCTACGATGGAAGAAGCTATTGACGAGAAGATCAAATGGTTGGAGGACAATCAGGATACCGAGCCAGATGAGTACAAGAAGCAAAAGAAGGAGCTCACCGACATCGTTCAGCCAATCATTGCCAAGCTTTATCAGGGCGCGGGCGGCGGTGTTCCACCCACTGGCGGCGAGGACGACGATATGAGGGATGAACTTTAACTGCAAGCTAGCGACCTGCTCACCTCGGTTCGCGGTTTAGACTGATTTACTCGCCTTCCGAGCGAATACTTTACAGAAGTGTCGATATATATTATGAGAGGCTGAGCGTGGTATACACGCAAGATTATGTTCTCGCCGTACGTTTAGCTAAAAGTGGCTGTCCGGTTCTAAGTTTTACTTAGATAATATGTAGTATAGACTATCTTATAACTTTAAGGCTTAGGTTAAGGTAGGCGGTTTGAAGCTAAATGTACAGTGGGAATACAAGTCTTCGTCTCATAAGTCGTACGTACATTTCGAGAGAAGTGCGAGAAAATGTTAGAGTGATGTCGAGAAGTCGTCAGATTTCAAGTAAGATTTTAGATTGTAGATACTCTCTAGAATTTTGATTCTAGAATTTTGACGATTTCTCGACACCGTCAACATTTCCGAATACGCTCGTTTCTCCCCCTCCGATACAAGCATAATGACTCCACAGCATCGTTAATTTATTTCGAGTTGTTTTGTATGTTTCCCCTACACTAAGTGTAATAATCGAACGAACGATTATTTGCGGAGCAAAGCGCGTTGAAGATATATTTGTGAACATGTGTATGTATGATTGAATATAAGAGTGAATGAAGCCCGCGGAGACGGCTTGCTGCCAGCGAATTACATCGTACTATGTACAATGTAGCCGTGTCTACGCCTGAATGCAACATGTGTATCAGTAACGCAAGAATAAAGATTTTTTCAGTAAACCGTAACTTGGGGTATATCTTACAGGATATTCGACTATTTGTATCCTGTGATCTATCTTCAAATCCTGAAATTCAATATACATAAATAGATAACACAAACATTTGAAGACCTCAAGAACTTTTAAAATATGTCCTAATTTATGTATTAAAACGTTTCTTTAATATCGTTTGGGACCGCAGAGATATTTAGAAATGTGTTTACTTTTTCTATAAAGCGTTAATATGAGATGTTCTAATCTAGATGAAAACAAGTGTTTAAATTACATATAAAAGTGAAGTCACAAGATTCCACTTGAAATCGAAGTTTATGTATAACCGGCTAATCATTTTCTAATTTGAAATAATTACAATGGGAGATTGTTTTGAGAAAATTTATTTAAGGATCCAGTTCATATAACAAAAACAGCACGAAATTTGTAGACATAATCAATTCCCTATAATATCTTAATTCGCCTATATTGTGTACCGAAATACAACCGTTAACAGACATAATGACAATAACATAATTCGCTCCTTTGTGAAACTCCGACGTTAATTTGTTCGGAGCAATTTAATCGCTGGACTTATACGCAATGTTTCACAAATTTACTTAGGTATAAAAATAATAATCGAAATCACGCGCGACAGATGTTTTTCACGCGTATATATGTGACAGGATAGGAAATTGCTTGGCTGCGTTGGAAAAGTTTCGTGATTTCGAATTACGATGAAATAAAACTTGGAAAGAACTATTGCTTAGCTTCTTTATCTCTCCTGAATATTGTAATAACATTTTAAGAACCTGATAGAATATTATGAGAACATACAATTATCAAATAAAGTGTGTGTGACTCACCACTCGGTGCGACTGACTCGTGATCTGTAGATTTGAGTTCAAATCATCCTATATAATTATCAAATATTTTGCACGATGCAAAAACAAAAGCAAACATTCTTAACTTTTACTAAATTCAATTGAATTTATAATTAATTGTTAATATATGTGTATTTATTTAATAATATACATTTTTAACTTTATAATTCTATATAATTATTTATATATGATTTTCAATTATTATGTTCAATTATTTTATATTCATAGATATGTTTGATAAATAATTGAAAATAATCATAACAATAATCAGTATGAAAATGATTTATCATTTAGCTAGTCATTATATATTTTTCATTTTTGTTTTGGAAAAGCGTAAGATATTACGAAGGATTTCAATTGTCATAGATTAATTTTGATAAAATCTAAAATCGAAATCTTGCAATAGAAATGAAGAATAACAAACAAGTAATTTTTTCGAAGTTTCCATTCATAGTCTATTTTGAAACTTTTCTTACGCAGCTGGTGTACGCGACAATTCTTTTTTTTTTTGTTTCCGCAGATTCCGATGAACCATAATTTACTGAGTAATATATCGCTGAATGTAATCTATGTGTAATAATACTATCCTTAAACAAAAAAAAACCGCTGAGTAATCAATTCGCAGCAATATATAATTTCGAGCGCTGCGATTAGTGCGTGGAGATCTGAAGAAAAGGCTTTGAGATTTTCCAAAGATTTGTCTCTTATCACACAGTGATCCCTTTCACAGCGCGAAGAGAAACGCGTACTGGCCGCAAAATGACATCAATTTTGACTAACGTTTGAGATAAAGGCATGGGGGTTTTGATGAGATCACAGTATGCGTACCGAGAGCTGAACGGGGAATCTCTTAAAAATCTCAACACCTCAAATATCCACGAAGAAACCACCGAACAGGTAGCAGTGAGTGAACGGTATTGTTTGTCTGTGAATCGATTCTTTCGCTTTTACAGGATTTCGTATGTAAAAAGATAAGGCCAAAAGATAGGCATTCAGTGCGTGAATCACGAACCAGAAGGACAATTTCTTTTCTTTCTCTTTTTTTTTTTACGTAACTCGCAGAGTTAGTACAATTCGCTTTTGCTATTTTACACTGAGAGAATAAGTAACGAGGTATTTCATTGCGGTTTGTACATGTATAGAATTGAATATCATTCCGTTCTTCGATTTCGCTTTTCCCTTTTTTTTTTATATATTTTTGGCATTTGCATCGAAAATTTCGAACAACGGGTATTGAGCATTTTTTTTGTCTAGTTTCTTATTAGATCGTTGAAGCGACAATGTACTAATTATGGAATTATAAGTTTTGTCTCGTGTATATAATCCTAAGGAACATGACGCTATTTCGTACTTATGTATATCTTAGTCAAGCGTAAGTCTGCATATGACTGAGAAGAAATGTGTAAAAGAACGTTAAAAAAATAATGGAAGTCCTTCGGTTGATTAAATCACGTCCGCGCACATCGGATTATTTTTTCTTGGAAAAAGAAAGATCTGCGCGTACATATCCGGACAATTGAGACAAGATGCAGGTAACTTCCAACTGTTGGAAGTACGTGTGAAATCAAATCGAACGATAGCTAGTTTCTTTTTTGTTTAAATAACTTGCAATACACTGAAATGCCGCTAATCGAAACAGAGTGGTACCTCATCTAGTCCTTAGTCCTATACAGATTTGCGATCAACCGACATTTATTCCGAGAGACGGTTGATAATGCGTGTCCAGCGGCGCGTAAAATACTATGAGCATCGGATAAATATCGTTCGTGCTTCCTGGTCGAAATCAATGGTCGGAGAAACGTCTTCGGCAAGGAAGCTGAAAATTTGTCCCTCTTTCAATATCGCGAAGTGCAAGGATGTAGCGCGACCGTGACACGGCACTTGGTACCGCGATGGACCCGACGAGTGTCTCTCGATCTCTCGTTACATCCCTTTGTTTCCCATTTTTAATAACTACATAATGCGGAATTTCCTATTTTTTTCTCTCTTTCTTCTCTTACGTGGTAAATATTTTCTTTTTTTTCTTCTAGCATGAACACATTCAACATATTGTTTCTTTCTTCTTGTTCAACTATACAGCACATCCTGAAATCAATGGACTGTGAAATAACAGCATGGGAGAAGTGATTCTCTTCAGATTCTGGCTGTACTGTTCTCCTTTTTTTTTTGCTTTTCTTATCCATTTTCTTTCTTCAGTATGCCAGTCTATATTATATTTCGGACGTATATATTCTTATAATAGTAGTATTAATGAATACATATATCTGCATACACCGCGAGCGGAAAGGATTCCAATTTTAAATTTACTTCTCGAATCTCGTAACTTTCGATTATTCAATATTACAGCTATATAAATTTAATACATTATAACTAATATAATTTTTTTCGCGTAACGTTATGCGATTAAATCGGAGGTCGGAGCTTGTACTATGATAAGATTGCTATCAGAGAGATTGAGAGATTTTAGAATTAAATTGGTCGACTCTTGTAAACGCGTCTGTAAAAAAGAGCTTAGACGAAATGCGGGGAATCCTCTCCGATCGCAATACGCTCCCATACATATACAAATACTTGTAATGCCTACTTGCTAATGCCAATGAATACATTGAGCTACTCTATATATGATCGTAGCATATATACTCTTAAACTCTTGTTTAGTAACTAGACATTTCGTTTCTGAATGAAGTTTTTTCCGTAAAAAAATGCGCTAGAGATTTTTTCTCTCATAACACTGAACGATTTAGACACGGAGGTGTGTGCACGGTAAGTGTATAAATAATTTCTCTAAGCGCGCGAATGCTCGCCAAAACACGAAGTTCGAGTAGGAATATCCAGCGTAGAATATACTGACTTCACTCCCGCGAATAAATTATAATTTATACAAAAATCTCTGCGGAACGCTGCGCAACCAAGATTAACAAATGTTCGTGTAAATGTTTTTTTCTTAAATATTCTTAAAAATAAACTTATGCGTAATATTATGGTTTCTTTTGCTGAGTTGCAAACGCAATTCTGCTTAAAATCTCTATCTGGAAAATTAGCATGTGCTTTAATCATTATATATAATCTTAAAATACATATGCCTTTTGATAAATATACAACTGATTTCTCTTGCTTTTTATTCTTTTAAAACCTGTCAAGTATTCTGAAGCTTTATTAAATAAATTTCTCTTGACAGCCAATGATAAAATTGAATTCTTTTCATGCCTAACTCGTCAAAAAGTTGACTTCAATTTAATATTAATTAGTTTTATTTTCATCAGGAGCAAAATGCAGATTGCTTAAAGAATAATCTACTTATATACCCTTTTCGGAACACTGTCTATTGAAATAGAATTTACGTTGGCAGCTTTCGATCCGTAGATTATCGGGGACAGCTGCAAAGAACAGGTGAATAGTTAAGCACTTAGTTCAAATTTGTTTCGAAGACCTGAGAGTTCATCCACGCTGTACTTTTTAGCAATGTGTGAGAAAGAGGTACGTGCTTCCGTGGTCTCATGCGAGAAACGAGGGAAAAACCCGATAACAATAATCGGCAGATCGAAAGCCCATTTTTTTTCTCTCTCTCTCTCTCTCTCTCTCTCGTGAGATATGATATACAAAATTTTCAACAAAAAATTTACGCACTAATTTGCGCAGAGACTCAACAGATATCAAACACGGTGCGCTTCTGGCCGCGTCACTTAAATACCATTTCCCTAGTTTGAACAACAACAATGTATCTCGTATCACAGTATTATTCAGTAGTGTATTTAGTATTTGTCTCACGTTCACTTTGGATATGGCAAATATGAGATAGTAACAGTAAAATTATACTAATGTAAGTCTATAACTCTTTGGGGCTAAATGCATATCACAGTGGGAAAATTTTCAACGTTCCTATGTTCACCGTCTTCTACGACTTCCGCTTTCTTCTTTCTTTTTTTGTCGTTTTTTTTTACTTATTTTAGATTATTATTTAACCGCCCAGAAGCGCACCGGTCCCAGAAGCGTGTTACTTTTTTTTTTTAATAAGGTCACGTTATTTATACGCATTATTACAAAGAAGCATCACCGCCAACCAGAAACAAGCAAGCAATTAATAATATTAGAGTAAGATTTTTTTTACCATTAGTCAAAAAATGCACCGTATGTTACTTGAGATACGCGTTTTCGTATCCGCTATGCAGTCTTATCCTAAATTTTTTCGCTGCGTAATACACTACTGAAACATAGGACTATTGAATTGTACTTTTTTCCTAGTTTTCAAAATAAAACTTACAGTTGCATATGAAACTTCGAGTTTTCATAGTTTTACAATTACGAAATCTATTTTGAAAACCAAATAACAGGTCGTTCTTATAAACATTAAAAATTAAGTAAAAATTAAGTTACAGATGCTTAAGTGTTCTCTGTATCTTTATAAAAGTAAAAGGAGACAGAGAATTTAATTTTAATAAATGTTAAAAAATTTTAATCCTTCATGGTCATCATGGGTCAAATGATCCGAACGTAATGAAAATAATGTAAATCATCTAAATTTGAAGAATGACCCTAAAGAATAAACTAACTTTTCGCAGACCGTACTAAGTTTTTAGGCAAAGATAATTATAGAATAATTATTTTTCGAAAAGTGGAGATAAAAATTTTGTGTGTATGTGTGCGCGCGCGTGAGAACGAGTTTGAGGACTATTAATTTATAAGAACGACTTTATAATGTATATATACAATAATACATATTACAATAATTATATGTATCAAATAAAAAATAATTTTCTTTTAAAATTGATTTAAATAGGAAAATATTCGACAGCTTTAAATGTTTTAAACAAATCATGCTTTAAATATAATATGCAAAATTTTGAAACTTATTTTAGAAGTATGAATTTACATATAATATTAAAATACGAATATAAAAAGAAAAAAAGATTATAATTAAATGTATATCTCAAAAAATAATTAACATAAAACTGAGATTTCGTTTGCAACAGTTTAATAAAAATAGTCCATAACTAATGTATATATTGCTTATATAATCGGATCGATACGATACTGTGTTAACGTTTACTAAAAATAAAATTGCCAAGTTATTTGAATCGTATCGTCACAAATCCGAATGAAAGTAAAAAAATACCTAATCATTTTATGATCATCTTATCAACAAAAAAGGAAAATGCTACACAGCTCTTTCCTAACACTAAGAACATGTAGTAAATATTAATATTACCATTTACATGCCAATTATAGTGCACGATCACTTTTCTCAATCACCTTCATCGTTTACCTCTCTATTTCCAGTACGTTTTAAAAAGTATACTGTCTCTCTTGGATATATCTCAAAAAAATTAACGGATAGCACAATTAAATATAATTTGATTCAGTCATGGATATGCAACCAAGCCGATGTTTGGAACTGATGAAAAAGGCGAGACAGTTTGAATTCCAAAATTCGGCACTATTTTAAGTAATTTCTGAAAGCTCTTTCTATAACTTTTTTTCTTCGCTCACTTTCTGCATTAGTGTGCTCATTAATCAATTCAGCTTTGAAGAAAAATCTGTTCTAACGAGATAAATTCTCATCACTGACTTCCGAAACTGCCATATTCTTCTTTCTTCTTCATTTTCAGATCGAAACAATGCTTTAAGACGATAAAATTTTCTTCTTAATTGATCATTTGTGACTTTTCGAAGAAACATGTTTTGAAGAATCTTCTGCAAAAATACAATACAAAAGTGTTAGAGACTGTGTAAGTGATCAATGTGTGATCGTCTTCAAATCGACGTTATTTATATAGAGAGATTTAACTCGTGCTCACATCTAAAATAAACCCTTTACGAACGCCTGAATGACATTAGGTACGGTAGCATCAAAACCGTTGATCGTCAAGACATGTCGGTCATAGTGTTCTCTACGATATGGTGAAGAAGAGCATAAGGCGCAAGTGATTAGTCTGTGAAAAAGTCATAGATTTATATTCATTTATATTACAGCAGATACTATATTTATATTATTATTGCAAAAGACATATTTTGATACTTGCAATTTGTATGATGATATTAAATATCAATTGTTATTTTATACTTATAAATACATTAAAATAAAATAAGATTAAATTAAATTAAATTGTAAAATACTGAAAAACAAATTTTAGATGATCCGAGAAATTCCTTTCCTTCTTTTTAATTTTCAGGAAATTCAAATTCAATAAATAGAAGTGTTCACTTACTTTGTATCAGGAAGATTTAGATCCTCTTTATAAGATTTTAGCCTTTCCTGGGATTCATCATGTTTTTGCAATATTTGATCCATAATGTTAATAAAGACATCGAACTGTTTAGATCGTGCGGTGGCCCAAAAAATTGGTTTACTCGAATTGGTACTTCCTAGAGATACCATTTTTAAGGTTTTCAAAATATCTTCGAAAGAATCAGTTTTGAAAACATTAACTGGATGAATTCCGACGTTCCTGTATGTCGCTATGGTAACGTTCTCTTCGGAACGTAAAAGTATCAGTGCCATCAAAGCAGCTGTCTCAAGGCCGGTCATATTACCATTTTGCCAAGTGCTTGCTTCCATTGATTTGTTTGTGCTGATTGTCACAAGGTAGCGCAAATTTGTAGGTTGTATATTCTGTAATTATTATAATATAAAAATCATTATATTATAATAATAATTATTATATTATTACAATTAAAATAAGATAAGCTACACATAAGCTATACACTAATAAAAATTAATAACTAATATTTTTTTAAATATACAGATAATTTTGACATTTAGTTTTTACTTACTTATTATTTTACCTATATTCACAATGTACACTTAGCTAATGTTTATTATTATGTTAATAATTAGAAGAGATAAAGAAATATAAATTAAATTAATAATATAGACTACATAATAATTTGTAAAAAAATATAAACAAATTTACTTACTTTAAATGATAGATGGAATGCTTCGTTTAGAGCGTCCATTATTTTGATATTTGGATTAAATCCTGGCGGTATAGACCTCCTTGCTAATTCTCGAACTTTTCGCTTTTCATAGGTCAGACATCTTAAAAATGCATATTTATCAATGATAGTTTCGTAAGTTATTTAAATTTAAATCATATAGAGCACTGTTGAAAATTGTTGAGTACTTACTTTCCGGAACATTGATAATTTTTAAGAGTAATAAAAATTAATGCCGGATGAACTGCACTTTTTTCAATGTATTCTGAATTCGTAAGTCGTTCTGTTACTTTCTCGACTGCTGGTTCATTAATAACGAGAAATCCAAGATTGTGAATCCTTTGCAGGTTGTTTAGAAGCGCAATAACATCCATTGACATTAGCAATGAATTCCAAACCTACGTATAAAATAATAAATGTTATTGGATTGTCAAATTAGGAATCAATGAATTTTGATAAGTGCATTTTTTTAACGCTAGTCGTAAATAAACTTTTTTTAATTTAATAATAAGACAGAATCTTTTCTCTTTTGTACTATTAGAAATTTAGCACTATACATCTTTTAATAATTTAATATAATAAATTTAATAATTTCTTAAAATAATACGTAGAATATAATTTTATGACGTTTGTAAATGCAATTTTTAACCAATAAAAACGTTTGTTTTAATTTGTTAAAAATTATATTTTTTATAATCTTATGCTTAACAGTTCTTAAATAATTAAAAAATTCTAACGAGTTGCACAACAAAAAATACTTTGTATGTCATTGCATTTACCTCCTTGGATTTTAACAAATGACCAGGTACATGATCTAATGAGAAACCGCATGTTTCCAGCATAGAAGCAGCTCGAATCTCATCTTCACAATGTTTGAAATCTTCAATCTCTTCCATATATTTCAGTAGGTCAACGATATTAGAAGGTAATTCTACTTGATCAGCTATATCCTTTTTGGTCTTTTCCAAGCCGTGTATTATATACTTCAGGATCATTTTACTTTCTATTAAATAATGAATTATCTAAGTATAACATTTTTAGTAATATTGGATAATAGGTTACAGCCATAAATTACAATATAATGTAAATCCGCGATGTGAATTACTGTTAAATATTTTTGAAGTTATATATATTATATATATATATCTATTCAAATTTAAAACAATTTCCAGCCATCAGTATTATCGAATATAATTATAATCAGCAACATTACTTGTAAGAATATAAATGAAAAATAAAATGATAGACTTATATTAAAAAAGCAAAGTGATAATTAATAAACAAGTATAATAGGGGATCCATGCTTTCCTCATGAATGTGGCTATGTATGTTTACCTGGAGAATCGCCTAGAGGATGAGCCATCTTCACAATATCTTTGTGTTTCCAACCATATCTACTTTTATATTTTGTGACACACTCTATGAAATCTAATGGGTTTTTAGATAGGTACCAATTGTTAATAGCTTTTCTCAAGCCATGGCCCCAACCTTGTGTAATGTAATTCAATTCTTTTTCTCTGCATAGTTTAGAAACAAATTTAACAAACAGAATAAAATTTGGAGTAGACGCACAGATCTTTTTTACACTTTCGTATGCTGCATGACGTAGTTTCTCGCTTTTATTTTGTCTGCAGCAAACAGCGAGGGCAAACACCAAAGCCTCGGGATGTGTAACTAAATTACTCTCAAATGCCTACAAATAGATATAGTTTAGAAATAGCATGTTATTGCAAACATTTTATGCAATTTGTGTCGTTTACCTTTGTGATCAGTTCAATAGGTACCAATTGTTTTTCCTCATTTTCAGCAAGTTCTTCTATGGCTAGAACATTCCTGACTATAAAGTAATGATGGGCAAACCAATATCCAGGCTGGTAATTGGGATAATCTTTTCCAACATATAGATATCGTAATAAACGTAATTCAGAATCGTTGCTATTGCCTTCTGTTGCCATTTCCTAACAACAATTTGCCTAAAACAATTAAATAACAAAGGGTTTTCAAGTTACTATTAGTTACAAACATGATGAAAAATAGCTATCATTAATTCCTTAACTTTCAAAAAGCAATTTTCAAATATTATTTTTGTACAAGTATTTTTTAGAGATAAGATATATTGTTTCATCTCAAATAAGTCTACATTATTTATATTAGATTTTAATTTTTTAGAAGAAACAGTTGTTCTATTTTACTTGTTTACAATATATTAGAATTTTTGATCATACAAAATGTAAAAGTATGAAATAAACATGTACGAATTAAATTATATTGCAAGTCAGAATTGCAATAGTAAACTTTTTTTACATCAAATACTTGTAACATAATTCAGTAGAATGTAAAAACAACTATTAACGAATAAAAGCCTCAATAATTATTAGATATTAAAAAATATATCAAGTGTTATTCTATACAGTATTATTAGACATATATAGGGTACTTGAAGACACAACAAGATACTTGAACGTTTTGAAAAGTTCGAACGTTTGTTGACTTGACAACAAAAGCGTTCTTTTCAAACATTTTATTCCGTTTTAAATTTCTCCTTCAAACAACAAAGGGCACTCGATCCGCATTATTTATATGACCCATTAACTGAATCGCGATTTGCAGTCGCGTCTGACGCACACACATGCATACATACATACGTACAACTAGGCATTACGCTATATATGCACGCGCATGAGCGCGGATTCCTTGGCGAGGATCGCGCGTATCACCTGGTTACCGGATAAGGTAACGCGGAGGTATCGGGAGATGATGCGATCTCACGCATTCACGCACGTACGCACATATGCATCCACGCAAAACAGTCGCGAATTCAGTGCGGAGGAACGCGAAGTTGGTGCAAGGGTCAAACGTGCGTTCGCGAGAAATGCGGTTGTGGCTTCTTCTCGAGTTCACCCTCGTTCCCCGTCCAGTGGTTTTTACCTTGCGTCAATGTGAACCGACGTGCGAAACAATCATGCACAAGAAGCACGGAGACTGACAGCGACGACGATCGCACAACGTTGACGTGTGGTGCGGGGGGGGGGGGGGGGGGGGGGGG